>NC_142867.1:26804250-27106500 GCF_051225735.1 Oryctolagus cuniculus
GTATCTGCATCAGATAAAGAAACAGTGGCACTTTTTGGACCTGGACTTTAATATTGTCTTTTCTTTTCATCTGCAAATTTACTGGTAGAGTGAACCTTCCAAAGTGTATCACTTGAGGTCAAAGTGCAGACAAGAGGTACAAACAGAACTAAAGGGAATATTAACTATCCAAACATCAGCAGCAGACCCTTAACTGGACTTAAACTTTGTGTGCAGAATGGATGAGAATACAGTCTCTACTTTCAGGATTTTATTATTCCCTCTGTGCAGTCATTATTCCCTCTATGGTACATCCCACATAATTTTTTTTTTTACTTTAAAACCATGTCAGGCTCATGAACAATGTTTATTTCCTCTTTTCTTCTTAAGTGATATCATATATAAATTGATATTTTATCAGGTAACTGAAAGCAATAAACGTAACAAGAGATACATTAATGTCCACCAAAGTTAAAGATGTCTCATCAAAAAATGTAACCAAGAAAACAATACATCAAAAAAAAAACATTAAGAAACGAATGTATCTACAATTCAATAATAAAATCACAAAAAAGAATCTAGCAAAACTAAGTGAATTATAAGGATAATACATTCAGTAAGGAGATTAGTATGAACAGTAAAGAAAGACCGAGGGACCACCTTTGTGGCATAGTAGGTAAAGCTGTCACCATCAATGCCAACATTTCATATGGGTACCACTTTGGGTCCTGGCTGCTCTATTTCCCATCCAGCTCCCTGTTAATTGTCTGGGAAAAAGCAATAGAAGATAGCCCAAGTGTTTGAGTCTTTGCCACTTACACAAGAGACCCAGATGAAGTTTCTGGTTCCTGGCTTCAGTCTGGCCCAGATCTGGTCGTTGTGGCCCACTAATAAACTAATATTATATTTGAATTTAATTCAATATTGTTGCCTTAAAAAGAATAATACTTTAATATATGCTGTGACATGAAAGGAACTTGAAAAATAATTTGCTAAGTGAAATAAGTCAGATACAAAACATTTTTCATTGCAAGATTTCACTTATATGAGTTACTTAAAATAGGCACATTTATAGATATAGAAATAGAAAAAGGGTTACTAGGAGCTGTGAGGAGGGTGGAATGAAGAGTTATTGTTTAAAGGGTACAGAGCTGGGGCTGGTGCTGTGGCATAGCAGGTAAAGCCACTTCCTGCAGTGCTGGCATCCCATATTGGCGCTGGTTTAAATCCCAGCTGCTCCACTTCTGATCCAGCTCTGTGCTATGGCCTGGGAAAGCAGTAGAAGATGGACCAAGTCCTTGAGCCGCTGCACCCACGTGGAAGACCCAGAAGAAACTCCTGGCTTCTGACTTCAGATCTGCGCAGCTCGGGCCATTGTGACCAACTGGGGAGTGAACTAGCAGATCTATCTCTTTCTCTCAGCCTCTCCTCTCTCTCTGTGTAACTCTGACTTTCAAAAAAATAAATAAATCTTTAAGAAAAATAAAAATAAAAATATACAGAGTTTGCATGAGAAATGATACAAATGTTTTGGGAATGAATATGGATCTATGTTGCACAACTGTGTAAATATTTTTTAATAACACAGAATTGTAACAAAAAACCTTACATAATAGGAATCCAAGATGACTGAATAGGGAAAAGATGTGCTAATTTTGACAACTGGAAGAAAACAGAAGAAAAGGTGGGGGTGCGGGGAATGCATTCCCAGGTGATGGCTAGAGATATTTGCAGTGGAAATTCTACAGAAAGAGAGATGCTATGGAGCAGTGGGGATGGTACAATAACACAGCACTGGGCTGGGCACTGGCAGGTACGCTGTAGCTAGTGGCTGGAGAAGAAAATGTTTTCTTGGAGCAAGGTGCAAGGACCATGCAGCAGCCTGTGACATTGCCAGAAGGAGAACCTCATGCACCCCACTGAATTTAAGTCTGGCCTGGAGTCTACCTGGGGACAGAGTGCCAACCTAACTCTTTGAAGGGAGAGCACTTTATTCCCAATCTCCCAAGGGCACTCAGTGACTAGCAGGAAGGAACTTCCATGTTAATAAAGTCAGTAAAGGCCGTGCGGCTCCTGGTGATTGTGTGATTTAATCAGAGGGATAAATAACACAGTTCCCACTGACTTTGAGTCTAGCCTGGAGAGTTGGTGGGCATGGGGTACCCACTTAGCCTGTGAAGCGTTCCCCTCCCCTATTGTATCGTGGTATCTAGCCTTGATTTGCCAAGGTGAAGCATTAAGCAACTTCCATTGGGCAGACAGCTGGCCCATGCTGCCACTCTTCATGGATAGGGGAAGCTTGCAGGGCTGAGAGTAGATCTGCTGCTCCCTGTGACTGTGGAAGCCCTGCACACAATGACTGTGGGAATTCTATGACAGTATGATAGAAATTGGTGTGGCTGGGTCTTTGGGCAATCACTTTGGCTTCAGAGGCTCATAGTTCCCTGGGTGCCTGGGGTGAGTCATCACAGAGATCCATATTACAGGAGTGCACATATCTTTTGTGCTTTTCGTGTTCCTGTGTGGGTGGAGTGTGTAGCCACTGTGGGCTCACACCGTGCAGTTGGTGTACCCTGTCCAAGAGAGGTTGAGGCTCTGATCACAACAGCCAACATGAGCATATCCTTCTCCTGGCTGATGATAAAGGAGGTCTGGTATGCTCAAGAGCCATTTGGGACTCTTGCTTCACCCTCAAGCACTGGCCAGAGTTCCCTGGCCCCACTCAGCACAGGGTTCTGGATATCTGCTCCAGGAGCAGACACCTCACTAAGCCACAAAAGCATGATTCATAGATAAAGATATCAGAAGAGAAAACCAAGTTTTTCTGTAAGTGCCTAAAAATAAATCTAAAAATACAAGAACATGAACTAGGAGGAAAATATGACTCCCCAAAAGAAACACAACAATGCTTCAATATTAGAATATGTGGACAAAGATTTCAATGGAATGCCTGACTAGGAATTAAAAAGAATGATAAAATTACTCAAAAGCATGGAGAAGCGAATACGTGAGTTAAAGAAATCCACAATATAGATGAAAAAATTTGCTGGGTAATAGAGATATTAGAGAAAAATCAAACTGAAATATTAGAAATGAACACTCTAATATATCAAATTAAAAATGCAGTGGAAATCCGTTAAAGCAAACTCAGTGGAGTCAGAAGAAAGAATATCTGAGTTATAATACAAATTCTCAAAATATTTCAGTCAGACAGAAAAAAAAGAGAAAAAATTAGAAAAACTGAAAATAATCTTTGAGATTTATGGGGTGCTATCAAACAACCAAACCTACATGTCTTAAGGGTTTCCTGAAGGTATGTAAACACAGGATGGCTTTGAACATTATTCTATGAAATAATAGCAAAAATCATTCCTGATTTGGAGCTAGATAGGGACACCCAAGAATAGATAGGACATAGAACTCCAATACACAGGATCAAAAAAGATCTTCACCAAGACACACTACAGTCAAACTTTCAAAAGTAAAACATAAAGAAAAATTCATAAAATGTGCATGAGAAAACTGCCATATTATATCACAGGATCTCCAATTGCCCCAGCTTATTACTCATTAGAAACCTTATAGGTTAGGAGAGAATGGAGAGACATAGTCCAAGTCCAAAAAAAAAAAAAAAAAGTCAACAAGCATTTTGTACACAACAAAGATCTCATTTATAAAGGAAGGTGAAATAACTTCCAAAACAAATGTAAATTTGAAGAATCTGTCAGCATCCATCCAGCCTCACAAATGATAATCAAGGATGTGCTACACACAGAAACAGAGAAAGATCATGGAACAATGTGAAAACAGAAAATCTGCTAGTTAAGGTACAAAGGAAATCCAAAACAAACAGTAGGAATATTTATGTGGAAATGGCAGGAACAAGTGTTACTTATCAATAATAACTTTGAATGTAAATAGCCTAAATTTTTCAATTAAAAGATACAAACAGGTTGAATAGATTAACTAACAAAATCCATCTATTTGCTGCCTATAAGAAACACATCTCACCAACAAAGGTACATGTAGACTGAAAGTGACAGCATGGAAAATGTTATTCCATGCTAACAGAAAGCAAAAACGAACAATAGTAGCCATATTAATATGAAGTCAAATGGACTTGAACACTAAAACTGTTAAAAGATACAAGAAGGGCATTATGTAATTAACAGATTGATTCAACAGGAAATGTGACTACAGTAAATGTATATGCATATAAGGCCAGGGCACCAAGATTTTAAAGATACATTTAACCAAGGTTGTGAAAGATTTCTACAATGAAATAAATAGAATAAATCATCAAAAATATAAAATTTTTCCATGTTCATGGTTGGAAGAATGAATATCATGGAAATGACCATGCAACCAAAAGCAAATTACAGATCCAATACCATCCCAATCAAAATATGATATTTTCCTCAGATCTTGAAAACATGACGCTAAAATTCATAAGGAATCACAAGAGATCCCAATAGAAAAAGCAATCCTAAACAATAAAAATAAATCTATAGGAACTATAATACCTGATTTCACAATATATTACAAGGAAGCTATAATTGATACAGTTTTGTGCTGACACAAGAATAGACATGTCGGCCAATGGAACAAACTATAAAACCCCAGAAATTAACCCATGCCTCTACAAGCAACTAATCTTTGACAAACAAGCAAAAGCTACTTCCTGGAGAAAGGACAGTCTCATCAATGAATGGTTTTGGGAAAATTACATGTTCACATCTATAAGTATGAAACAAGACCTCTACTTTATACTCTAGACAGAAAAATAAACATACAACGGATCATGATCTAAATCTAAGACTTAAAACCATAAAATTAATAGAGGGAAACAGTGCAAGACATTATCATAGGCAAAAACTTCTTGGATAAGATCCAAGAAGCACAGGTAATAAAGGGAAAAATGGACAACTTGGATTATATCAAGCTAAGAATCTATACATCAAAGGAAGCATTCAATAAAGTAAAGAATGGAACTAACAGAATGGGAGAAAATATTTGCAAATTATGCATCATATAAAGGGTTAATATACAGGATACATAAGAAACTCAAGAAACTCTGTAACAAAAAATTCAGCAATCCATTTAACAAATGAGCCAAGGCTGGTGCTGTGGTGCAGTAGGTTAATCCTCTCTCTAGGGTTCCGGCATCCCATATGGGCACAGGTTTAAGTCCCAGCTTCTCCTCTTCTGATCCAGCTCTCTGCTATGGCCTGGGAAATCAGTGAAAGATGGCCCAAGTCCTTGGGCCCCTGCACCCATGGGGGAAACCCGGAGGAAGCTCCAGGCTCCTGGCTTCGATTGGCGCAGCTCCGGCCGTTGTGGCCATCTGGAGAGTGAACCAGCAGTTGGAAGACCTCTCTCTGTCTCTACTTCTCTCTGTAACTTTGTCTTTCAAATAAATAAAAAAAAAAACTTTAAAAAAAGAAATACATGAAATTTGTTATCTTTACATTAATAAAATTTTTACATTTTAAAAATGACAAAACAGTAAATTTTGTGTATGTGTACCACAATGAAAAAGTCAAAATATGTCACAAATCAAAATGTAAAATCTAAAACTATAAAATTAGTAGAATCAAACATAGGAGAAAATATTCTTAATCTTGTTTGAGCAAAAATATTACTTTGAACTAAAGCAATAGCATAATTAATTTTATATTAAATTAAATAACAATAATTAAATTAGACTTTATAATTAAATGATATCAATACTACAAACAATATTTAAGACACTTAATACAGAGGGATTGATTTCAGAATATATAATGACTTCTTATAACTCAGTGATAACATGATAACTAAACTGATTAAATAATGGGAAGCAAAATCTCTGGTAAGCACAGATTTGTTTCAGAAGTGCACATATGCCCTACATAGGAATACTTCCCTATCCCTATTTTACTTGACATGGAAAATGTTTGTAGCAAGTCTAGGCCATCATGAAAGATGTCTTAGCATCTTATCCAGCAGGCCCAATAATATTCTTGTTTATCTAAACCTGTCTTGGGACCAGAATGAATGAATTGGTTTAGCATGACTCCCATAACAGGCAATATGTTTGACAGTATTTCCCATTAGGTTGGCTGAAATTTGTTCACGTTCTCATTTTAGTATATAGTGATCCTTGCCAAACTCTACTCTTTTTATTCTTTAACAAATTTCGGTTTAGCAATGAAGTCTGAAATAGTTTCCTGTATAATCTACCATTCGCCCTCCTTTTATATTTCACAGATGTTACTTCTCCATAAAGCCTTTCCAGTCATAATTATTTCTTAACCTTCACTTACTGCACTGCTAAAATTGCCAAACAAATCCATACAAGATTTGTACATTGGTATTCACAGCATATTCATACCTAATAGCGCCAAACAAGCAAGCACTTAAACAAAAAACCTCATATGTCCTTTACTGCTAAAGATAAACAAAAGTGTGATGTTGATACAGTAAGCTACTATTAAGCAATAAAAAGCACTGAAATACATATGTGTACACAAAAATTTCATAAATTTCACTAACATTGTATTGTTTGAAAGAAAGCAGATCAGAAGAGTGGATATTATTTTATTCCATTTATTTGAATCTCTAAAAGGCAAGCTATGATCTGAAGACACCAGAGCAGTAGTTGTTACACACCAGACATAGAGTAGAAAATAATTTGGAAGGGCCAAAAGGGGATTTTTCTGAGTTAGTAAGCATATGCTATTGATTATGGTGATAGATGAGTACACATATTTTAAAATTCATTAAGCCGGCGCCACAGCTCACTAGGCTAATCCTCCGCCTTGTGGCACCAGCACACCGGGTCCTAGTCCCGGGCGGGGCACCGGATTCTGTCCTGGTTGCCCCTCTTCCAGGCCAGCTCTCTGCTGTGGCCAGGGAGTGCAGTGGAGGACGGCCCAAGTCCTTGGGCCCTGGACCCGCATGGGAGACCAGGAGAAGCACCTGGCTCCTGCCATTGGATCAGCGCAGTGCGCCGGCCGCAGCACACCAGCCGCGGCAGCCATTGGAGGGTGAACCAACGGCAAAGGAAGACCTTTCTCTCTGTCTCTCTCTCTCACTATCCACTCTGCCTGTCAACAACGAAAAAACAAAAACAAAACAAAAACAAAAAAAGCTCATTAAAATGTTCACGTAGAAAGGGAACTTTTTATGCTAAGTATATTACACCAAAATTTCTTTGCAACCTAGTCTTTCTTTTTAAAGAATGTATGTCAAGACAGATTATAGTTCACAGTGACAAGTAAATATATTCATGTAAACATATTTGTAAACAAAAATACTGGACATTATATAAATGAACTGTCTCCTCCAAATTTTTCCAATAACATATTATTCACATAAATATGATTCTGTGATTATAGGTTTGGACACACCTACTTTATATGGGGCAGTGTCCCAAGAAGAGAAATTACATTGACATACGAAAGATATCAAGTCTTAATTCTCAGACTACGTGTTTTAGTGATGGAATTCAGTAACAGGATAGGGACTAGTGAGTGGCATTTAAGCTAGCTGTTTATGGAAGGTCATTCTGAGAAGGAAATATTGGAAAGAGTAGATGGATGGAATAAATGGACCACAAAATACTTGTGAAGGGTTTTTTAAGACATAGGTGCAGAAACAGCAAAATCTCTGAGATGGATGCAATTGGAATGTTTTAAGAACAATAAAGAATTCAATTAATTTATATTAATAAGGGAGGAATATATGAAATTAAAGAAATGTTGACCAACAGCATGATTATGTTAGTCATATCAGTCTGTGGAGAGTAATTTAGTTTTTATTTATTTAACAAAGGGAATCATTTGCTTATTTACTCCCTTAATTCCTGCAAGGGCTGGGATTAGGATATAGGTTGAACCTGGGGTCCACGTACACAATCCAGGTCTCCTAAATGGGTGGCAATTACCCAACTAACTGAAATATTACTGCTACCTCCCAGAGTGTGCATTACCAGGAAACTGGATCTGGATCCAGAGTTGGCAACCAAATGCAAGTACTCTGATATGGGACACAGGTGTCTTATTCAGGTCTTAACTGCTAAGTCAAATACCCACCATGGAAAATATTTTAGATCATGCATGTAATAACCATGATTCCTTGAACCTTAGATTTCCACTGAGATTTTTAAAAACCATCTGAAGGTCAAAAGTGAAATGAACAAGTTAAAATTTTCTCTCACATACGTCCCCCTGTTTTCCAGAAGACATTTACTTTTACTCTGCATTCATAAATTTGAGACATTTCATTGAATTCAAAAAATGACAAAACATGACAGATAAATTTAGATTTTTGTGAAATATATGCAAAGTACAAATCGGTGTCCTAGATTCTTTATTCTATGACCTTAGCAAGTATTTGGGGTAAAAAGATATCATCCACAGCTTCTAAATGAAGAAGCTTCAGCTCAGACAGTCTAAGTCATATATTGAAGATCACATAACCTTCCTCTGCTCTGGCAGGAAGGATTCAAATCTGGGTCAGCCATACTCCAAGTCTATATTTGCTGTGTTGCAACCACAGTGTGACTATTTTCCTGCAACAACCTATTTATAAAACATGGCCAAAGCAGTCACTGTGTTCTGTGCAGTAGCGACCACTACTAGAATGTTTCATGCTTTCAGTTAGGAAGACAGATAATCAACATCATACATACAATTACTGTACGACCTGGAAATACACAAGTCTTTTGATGGCTAGTAAAAATTCTTCTTTTCAAAGAAAATGTTGTCTATTATTGTAATAGAAATTTAAGAATAAATGAATTTCAAGTTTGTGTCAAAATATAGAATTCAGAAAGTCTTTGCTTTTCGTTTTTGTTGATCTAGAAGAGAAGGAATAAATGTACATTTGTCATCATTTCTATATATAAAACAAAGTGCAGTGCAGAACATTTGTCCTAGTAATTATAAAACCAACTAGGATGCCCACATTCCATATTAGAGTGCCTGGATTTGAGTTCTGGCTCTAATCTCAATTCCAATTTTTTCCTAAAGCAGACCTGGAGAGGCCACATTTTTTTTTATTTGACAGGTAGAGTTATAGACACAGAGAGAGAGACAGAAAGGTCTTCCTTCCATTGGTTCACTTCCCAAATGGCCGCTACGGCCAGAGCTACGCCCATTCGAAGCCAGGAGCCAGGTGTTTCTTCCCAGTCTCCCGTGAGGGTGCAGGGGTCCAAGGACTTGGCCATCTTCCATTGCCCTCCTGGGCCACAGCAGAGAGCTGGACTGGAAGAGGAGCAACTGGGACTAGAACCTGGCACCCATATGGGATGCCGGCACCACAGGTGGAGGATTAACCAAGTGAGCCACGGAGCTGGCCCTGAGAGGCCATAGTTGATAGCTGGAGTAGTTCGGTCTCTATTACCCGCATTAGAAACCTGGACTGAATTCTTGACTCCTGGGAGATTGCAGGCAGTTGCAGAGAAAATCAGTAGTTAGCTGGGAGAATAACAAGAATAAACTTTAAATATATGAAAAAATAAAGTAAATGCTTACAAGTATCATTATAAAAGGTCTATTAGTCACCACAAGAACTTGTTTTGCTATATCTGCCTTTCAGTTTTTTGGGAATCATCAAGGGACAACTCCAGCGATTAAGAAAAAAATATTCAAATAACCAATATCTCTCACAGATGTTACAGCAGCCTTAAAAACCGGAGGCTTATTGATTTTGCTCAAAGATGATGGGTATCGGAAACTTCATTAATTCTTGAGAGGCCAGGCAATAATGTATTGTCGCTTTCAGGTACAAAGGAGCTAAAAGTGTTCAACTACCAATCACCTTCAGAATATATATCAAGATAAAATCAATGTCTTTCAGCTTAATATCAATTGTGCATTTATAGTGAGTGCTTTCCTAAGTGTGCACCCAAACCTTCAAATCAAACTTAAACACATTATATTCAGTATGGTCAGGTCTTTCATAAGATTTAAATTACTGACTGTGTTGAATTCAGCTCTGAAATAAGAGCACCGAAATTGATTAAAGGGCTATTTTAGCAGTAAACAATAAATGAAATAAGCATTTACAGCTAAACTGAAGGGGAATAAGCCACCATGTACAAATATGTGAAGAGAACTAATGTCAGAGTAAAATAAATTATTTATTTTCATTTAAGTTAGTATGCATCTGGGAGTTTTGGGATAAAATACAGAAAAGGAGAAAATAGTGGAATTTGAACTATAATGTTGTAAGAGAGCAGTGAACTTAAAATGGACTAACCTATTTTGAAGAAATGTGTCCACTTTACTCATGGTTTAGGCAGAAACAGGTGATGTATTAAACTTTCCACCTCTACTATTTTTACAATTTTGGGGGGAAAGACGTAGCTAAGGGATTTGTCAAAATACTGAGGATCTGTTCATTCCGCATTTCAAGAACGCATGAACAAAACAGTATTGTTAATAGGTTAAATATGGAAGATCTACTATGAAAATGATTATAAAACTGCATTAATTTGCCAGTGCCACGGCTCACTAGCCTAATCCTCCGCCTTGCTGTGCTGGCACACCGGGTTCTAGTCCCGGTCGGGGCACCGGATTCTGTCCCAGTTGCCTCTCTTCCAGGCCAGCTCTCTGCTCTGGCCAGGGAGTGCAGTGGAGTATGGCCCAAGTCCTTGGGCCCTGCACCCCATGGGAGACCAGGAGAAGCACCGCGGCGGCCATTGGAGGGTGAACCAATGGCAAAGGAAGACCTTTTTCTCTCTCTCTCACTGTCCACTCTGCCTGTCAAAAAAAACAAACAAACAAACAAACAAACAAAAAAAAAAAAACACTGCATTAATTAAACTGCATCAGTATAAAAAATCCTAAACCCCAGATATCAATAAATTTCAAAATCTGTGCTCCGCATTCCCTAAAAGAGAACAGAAACAAAGAATAAAGACATTCACATAATCCCGAATGGAAACTATAATAACAGAAAAGTAATTTCAATACTAATATGTTCAGGAGTTTGCCAAGGATGTGAGATGTTAGCTGGTGTATCCTCTTGGATCTCATTTTATGCAATTTCACAAAATTAGCATCATGTTGCCCTGTGTGTTACTCTAGAGTTTAACATAAAGGATTTTCAGGTAATATCATTTGTGAACACAAAATAGACTATACCTGATACTCGATAGAAGAAACAGAGATCTCTCCTTACATTGGAAGCAAAAGACATTGTCTTACACAAATGTATATGCTTCAAGAATTTGGTAGAGTACTTTTGTTCTACAATTACACACCTTAAATGTTGTATAGGATCCACTTCCATTGCATTTTAATCAACTCCTTTGATCTCACATCATGAAGTACACACTTTCATTGACCCTATCTAGAAATAGGAAATTAAGGACTACAGAAATGATGTAATTTTCCTAAAACTAATTAAGCAATCCAGTAAGTAGAAGATGTATTATTGAAATCCAATCCTGTCTGATGTATTTTTATTCACTTCCCTACACAGATGGTCGTTGACTTATGATCACATCAAAAAGATATGTATTTAGTAGAAATCATATTTCAAATTTCTCATTTTGAACTTTTTGTAGATTAGCTACATGCAGTATTATGACACTGTGTGATGTTGGTCTGTGACAATAACCTGCAGCTCCCGTTGGTCCTCGATTCCAAGGTAAACAACTGATATTCAGTAGTGTAATATATGGTTGCTAAACTATGAGGTTCAGTAGCTGCTAAGGGATATTAAGTTCATTTTTGACTTAATATTTTCAACTTTACAATGATTTAACAAAATGTAACCTTATTGTAAGAAAATGGATATTTGTGTATTTACCTAAGTTTCTAATTAAATAATTTAATGAATATTTTAACTTTTCATCATATTTTAGGATATTACATACAACTTTAAACTAGTGAAGGTAAAATCTGTAAAGCTTTATTACTAATGTGAGAAAAATAAACTTTAAGTGAAAGGCTGAATCTGTTTTTCTTTAAAAAAGTTTATTTTTCATTTACTTGAAAGGCAGAGAAACATATACACAGAGAGAGAGAGAGATAGAGAATTATAGATATTTAAAACCTAAAATATGTACAGTAAATTCATTGAATCCTGTCTTCTGTGAATTAGAGCCACCACATTATCTGAGCATGGGGAGGGGACAACATTGTATACAAAGACAGTAAACAATAATCTTGCAAACGCAATGGAACTGCAGGATAGTTTTGAGATAAAAACGTTATTTGAATTGATCCCAGAAGATGGTTTGCATAAATTTTTTGTTAAAAATGGTTATTTATCTGAAAGACTGAGTTATGGAGACACACACACACACACACACATACACACACACACAGAGAGAGAGAGAGAGAGAGAGAGAGAGATTGTCTATACTCTGGTTCACTCCCCAATAGGCCTCAATGGCCAGAGCCGGGCCAGGTAAAAGCCAGGATCCAGGAGGTTCATCGAGATCTCCACCATGGATTTAGCAGCCCAAGTACTTGAATCATATTCAACTGCTTTCCCAGGTGCATTAGCTGGGAGCTGGATTAGAAATGAAGTAACTGGGATTCCTACTGACATCTATATGGGATGCTGGTATTGAAGGCAGCGGTTTAACCCACTTTGCCACAATGCCAATCCCTGTATAATTGTTAAAACTGTGAACAATAAACATATATTCAATATTAAACTTGTCTTTTCAGAGCATTGATATAATGCTTAGAACATACTTTCAAGTATTTATGCTTATTTTTAAATGGTTAATATGGTCTTAAAGATTAACTCATTAGGACACTGGAATTATACTTTAGTTTGGGATGTATATAGACATACTGATGATTTGTTTACTTCTTGATTAGTAGGTTTTCAAGTTGTTAAATGACTCACTCCATTCAAGATCAAAGGAATCCCTGGGGAACTTGATGAAATATTTCATGATGGAAGGGAATATTACTATATTCTTAGAATTGTGGGGCCTATGCCGTATCTCACTAGGTTAATCCTCTGCCTGTGGCACCGGCATCCCATATGGTCGCCAGTTCTAGTCATGGTTGCTCCTCTTCCAGTGCAGCTCTCTGCTGTGGCCTGGGAAATCAGTGGAAGATGGCCCAAGTCCTTGGTCCCTGCACCCACTTGGGAGACCAAGAAGAAACACCTGGCTCCTGGCTTTGGATCGGCACAGCTACGGTAGTTGGGACCACTTGGGGATTGAACCAGCAGAAGGAAGACCATTCTCTCTGCCTTTCTCTTTCATTGTCTGTAACTATACCTGTCAAATAAATAAATAAAATCTTTAAAAAAAAATAATTGCATCTATGAACTACATTGACTCTATTATTTTAATATTAATATTACATTAAAATGAAAAAATAAAGTATCAGGAAAAATAAACTTCATGGTTAGAACTTGTTCAGCAGTTCTGCTGACTACATTGACTGTTGTTTAGTATTAATATTACATTAACATGAAAATATGAAAAAATAAACTTCGTGGTTAGACCTTGTTCAGCAGTTCTGTTGTGAATTCTACCAATCAGGGTCATTGAAAAGCATCATAAAATGGTTAAGCTTCATTTTGTAACAGGAGGTGGATAAAATATCTTAGCTTTTGGTTCCAAAAGCGCAACTTGGTACTAGTTGGCAAGGAAGGCAGAGGCATCACTTTGACTCCAAATATTTTCATTGCTGGCTACTGTGAAAGAAGTATGTTTCCAACAGGAAGAAATTGACAGGAATACATAAGCTGTTTGGAGAAACTTCTTTTTTTTTTTTTTCATTTTTTTCTTCTCCAGCTGATGTACCAAGATGATGAAAGGCAACATTTTTTTTTTCCTTTCCATCTTTTAAAGTCACTGGAGGCCGGTGCCGCAGCTCAACAGGCTAATCCTCTGCCTGCGGCACTGGCACTCCAGGTTCTAGTCACAGTCGGGGCGCTGGATTCTGTCCTGGTTGCCCCTCTTCCAGTCCAGCTCTCTGCTGTGGCCCGGGAGTGCAGTGGAGGATGACCCAAGTCCTTGGACCCTGGACCCGCATGGGAGACCAGGAGGAGGCACCTGGCCCCTGTCTTCGGATCAGCGTGATGCGCTGGCTGTAGCACACCAGCTGTGGAGGCCATTGGAGGGTGAACCAATGGCAAAGGAAGACCTTTCTCTCTCTCTCTCTCTCTCTCTCTCTCTCTCACTGTCCATCTGCCTGTCAAAAAAAAAATAAATAAAGTCAATGGAAATATAGGAAAAAGTATAAAAAAATTCAAAGGAAACAAGAGCTAAAAGGAATAACAGAGAATTCTAATAATTTTGAAGAAGCATAATTTCCATGTGATGTAGTTGAATCAATAGCTCATTTTTTAATTGCTTACTATATGCAACATTTTTGTCAGGAAAAATGTTGAATAACAAGGGCAAGAATTTTACTTTCAGTTAATATGTCATTTGGGAGCCATCATGCCATAGCAATATGGCTGGACTCAAGGTCCTGCTCTGCTCTCATTTCTAGCTTCCTACTCACCTTTGGAGTGAGCAAGTGATTGCCCAAGTCTTTAAGTTGGATTCCTGCCACCAATATGAGAATATTAAACTGAGTACCCAAATCAGTGGTCTGGACAAGCTTCTGTTGGGCATATCTGGGGAGGGAACCATAATATAGGAGCGATCTCTGCTCTCTGTCTCCATCTACCTCTCTCTTTCTATTTCCCTATCTTTTTCTCTTTCTGACTCTGAAATAATTTCACAAAAAATTGAATAAACAGCTTTTGTTCTAATGAAGAGACATGAAATACTAACAATGCTTAGTATGATGAATCGTGCAGTCATAGTATGAACAAAAAAGTTATGCCTATGTATGATCTGGTCAGTTTCTAAGCTTATCCTACATGTTGTGTAACATTGGGCATGACATTCAACTCTTCAGAGCTAATTTTCTGTTCTGTGGATCAGTGAATGATGATGACTAGAAGAAAACTCAAAATTTCTCATTTGAAGTTCACTCACATCATGCTGAGTCAAATAAGCCAGTCCCAAAGGCACAAATATCATATGTTCTCCCTGATCAGTGACAACCAATTGAGCACCTGAAAGGAAACCTGTTGAAGTGAAATGGACACTATGAGAAACAATTACTTGATCCTGACCATGATATGGTCCTGACTGTTGAAGAACAACTTACTATTTTATTCTTCTAGTACTTTTTTGTTCTACTTAATACCATTGGTTGAACTCTTTAATTAGCACATAATTATTCTTAGGTATTTAGAGTTAACTGAAAAGTTGGCCGCACCGCGGCTCAATAGGCTAATCCTCCTGTGGCGCTGGCACACTGGGCTCTAGTCCCGGTTGGGGCACTGGATTATGTCCCGGTTGCCCCTCTTCCAGTCCAGCTCTCTGCTGTGGCCTGGGAGTGCAGAGGAGGATGGCCCAAGTCCTTGGGCCTTGCATCCGCATGGGAGACCAGGAGAAGCACCTGGCTCCTGGCTTCGGTTCAGCGTGGTGCCCCAGCCGCAGTGCACAGGCCGCAGCGGCCATTGGAGGGTGAACCAATGGTAAAGGAACCTTTCTCTTTGTCTCTCTCTCTCACTGTCCACTCTGCCTGTCAAAATAATAATTTTAAAATTAACTGAAAAGTTATACCTATTAAATACAAGACTGGAAATAAGAGAGGGAGGAGATGTACAGTTTGGCATATGCTCACTGAGACTTACCCCTAATGATGGAGCTAGAAACATGTCAGAGGATTCCAATTCAATCCCATCAAGTGCCATTTACCAATGCCATCTTACCAATCCAAGTGATCAGTTTAAGTTCATAATTGATCATAATGATAGGATTAAGTGTCAAAGGGATCACATAAACAAATGTCTGCTAATAATAAATGATAGAATTTAAAAGGAGAGAACAATCCAACATGGGAAGTGGGATACACAGCAGACTCATAGAATGGCAGATGTCCTAAACAGCACTCTGGCCTCAGAATCAGCCCTTAAGGCATTTGCATCTGGTTAAAAAGTAAATGAGAGTATTTCAGGCATGGAAAGCCAAGACACTGTGGCAAAAAATGACTTAAATGAAAGATCTCTGTGAGTGAGATCCCAGCGGAAAGAACTGGCCATCAAAGAAGGAGGTACCTTTCTCTGAAGGGAGGAGAGAACTTCCACTTTAACTATGGCCTTGTCTAAATAAGATCAGAGTTGGTGAATTCAAAAGGCTTCCATAGCCTTGGCAGCTCATGACAAGTGCTTCAGGTGATTACTGATGTCATAAATAAGAGTGCCAATTGTTAAATCAACAACGGGAGTCATTGTGCACCTACTCCCCATGTAGGATCCCTGTCCTTAACGTGTTTTACTATGCGAATTAATGGTAGAACTACTACTCAAACAGTACTCTATAATTTGTGTTTCTATGTGGGTGCAGTCTGTTGAAATCTTTACTTAGTATATACTAATTTGATCTTTTGTATATAAAGATAATTGAAAATGAATCTTGATGAAGAATGGGATGGGATAGGGAGTGGGAAATGGGATGTTTGTAGGTGGGAGGGAGGTTATGGGGGAAAAGCTACTATAATCCAAAAGTTGTACTTTCAAAATTTATATTTAATATATAAAAGTTGAAAAAAATAAAGTTCATTCACATGAAAGATTTTTTTTTTTCTGTTTAGTACTTTAATGTATGTGTATAAAGTGGACTCTATATACAAAGCACCGAGTGATTAGGAAAAAAAAATCTTATCTCCCCAGGTGTTTAGTGTAATGATTAGGATGTGGATTGGTATGCCTGTGTCTCAACTGGCATCCTTGGGTTCCATAACTGACCTGGACTCCTGATTCTAGATTCAAGTTAAAGTATACTCCAAGAAGCAGCAGTGGTATCTCAAGAGGTTGGGTCCCTGTCATTCATGTGGGAGACTGACTCCTGGCTTGGTCCCTGGCCCTGGCCTACATATTCATCTATTGTAGCCATTTCAGCAATGGCCCAGGAGATGAGAGCTCAGTCAATCTAAATCAATCTCTCTCTCTCTCTCTCTCTCTCTATATATATATATATATACACACACATATAATAAACATATGTATAAATGTATATATATATAAAGAAACAAATAACATAAAAATGGTGTAGGCTAATGGAAAATATTAGGGATGATTCTTGTATGGAAAGCATATGTCCCAACTAAATGCACTAAAAAATTCTATAGATGAGAGACAAACATGTACAACAAAAAAAATTAGCAGTTACCAATGAAGTCCCACATGATTCTTATAGATAAATAATTTACAGAGGAGGAAAAGACTTGGGATATTTTCTACTGCCTTCCCAGGAGCATTAGCAGGAAACTGGATTATACATAAAACAGCCAGGACAGGAACTGTCGTTCGAAAATGGGAGGCCAGTGTTCCAAGCCCTGGCTTAACTGACTGCACCACAATGCAGGCACCTGGAAGATGCTGTTCTGAAGTGAAGGCCATGACTGTTGCATATGTCAATTCAAAGGCTGGAATATTCATTTATTTTAAAAGGAGTTTTCAGTGTTTTGGAAATGAAATTACAGGTAAAACAGCTTAAAATGATTTAGAAAGTAAGGATTTGATTGAAAGTTTATGGAAACAATATACTTGAATTTTTTAAGATTTACTTATTTATTTATTTATTTGAAAGTCAGAGTTACAGAGAGAGAGGAGAGGCAGAGAGAGAGAGAGAGAGAGAGAGAGAGAGTTCTTCCAACTACTGGTTCACTCCCCAAATGGCCACAACGGCCAGAGCTGCACTGATCTGAAGCCAGAAGCCAGGAGCCAGGTGTGTCTTCTGGGTCTCCCATGTGGGTGCAGGGCCCAAGGACTTGGGCCATGTTCCGCTGCTTTCTGGGTCCAAAGCAGAGAGCTGGAGAGGAAGTGGAGCAGCTGGGTCTCGAACCAACGGCCATATGGGATGCTGGTACTTCAGGCCAGGGCGTTAACCCACAGAGCTACAGCGCTGCCCCTCCCATATGAATTTTTAATTACTGGAAAACACATAGTATGTGGGAGATGGAGCGTAATTAAGCTTTATAATATTAGCATCTTAAATGTAAAAGTATACAACTTTACAACTTGTCAGATATTCTTGTTATATTAAATTATATATTGCAACTGTTGCTTAAAAAAAAAAGGCTGGTGCCGCTGCTCAAAAGGCTAATCCTGCGCCTGCGGTGCTGGCACCCCAGGTTCTAGTCCCGGTCGGGGCGCCGGATTCTGTCCAAGTTGCTCCTCTTCCAGTCCAGCTCTCTGCTGTGGCCTGGGAGTGCACTGGAGGATGGCCCAAGTCCTTGGGCCCTGCACACGCATGGGAGACCAGGAGAAGCACCTGGCTCCTGGCTTCGGATCAGCATGGTGCGCTGGCCGCAGAGGCCATTGGGGGGTGAACCAAGGGAAAGGAAGACCTTTCTCTCTGTCTCTGTCTCTCTCACTGTCCACTCTGCCTGTCAAAAAAAAAAAAAATAAAGCCAGTTAAAGAGACTTATTATTCTGTTATTCTGTGTGTTTCTATTGTTACAGACATTGCAAGGCTTGATTTGAAATACAAAACTATTTAGGATGGCTTATAGTTCTTTGTATGGAAAAGAAATAATGAGGAAATATTTGCAGCCTGCTTTTGATCTCAATATGTGTTTTCCCCCATTTTGTATTAAATATATTTTATTTTATATAGATAGGCCACTTTTATATATGTTAACTTATGTGAATTTTATATTCTAATGCTAAAAATTACAAATGGATTACAGACCTATACTGAAGAAAAACTGGTTTGTTTGTACTGACATCTAAAATGTTTTGCACTAAAGTTTCACCTGCTAAAGGTCTCATAGTAGATTTTTTTTTTTTTTTTGACAGGCAGAGTGGTCAGTGAGAGAGAGAGACAAACAAAAAGGTCTTCCTTTTTCCGTTGGTTCACCCTGCAATGGCCGCTGTGACTGGTGCGCTGTGGCCGGCCCCCCGAGCTGATCCGAAGCCAGGATCCAGCACTCCAGGGCCACAGCAGAGAGCTGGACTGGAAGAGGAGCAACCAGGACAGAATCCAACGCCCCGACCGGGACTAGAACCTGGGGTGCCAGCGCCACAGGTGGAGGATTAGCCTAGTGAGCTGCGGTGCCGGCCCTCATAGTAGATTTTTTACTAGTTAAAGTGATCAGTTTAAGTTCATAATTGATCATAAAGATAGGATTTAGTGTCAAAGAGATTTCATAAATAAGTCCAGTGTCTGCTAATAATAATTGATAGAATTAAAAAGGAGAGACCTACCTAACATGAGTACGGGATACACAGCAGACTCACAGAATGGCAAATGCCTTAAACAGCACTCTGGCCTCTGAATCAGCCCTTAAGGCATTGAAAAATCTCTGTGAGTTAGATCCCAGTGGAAAGAAGGAGATATCACAGAAGGAGGTACCTTTCTCTGAAGGGAGGAGAGAACTTCCATTCTGTCCTTAATGTGTTATACTATGCAAATTAATGATAAAACCAGTTTTCAAACAGTACTTTATACTTTGTGTGTCTGTGTGGGTGCAATCTGTTGAAATCTTTACTTAGTATATACTAAGTTGATGTTCTGTATATAAAGATAATTAAAAATAAATCTTAATGAAGAATGGGATGGGAGAGGCAGTTGGAGATGGGATGGTTTGAGGATGGGAGGGTGGTTATGGGGGGAAGAAACTGCTATAATCCAATAAATAAATAAAAGTTTTCTAAAAGTTTAAATAAAAGTTTTCTAAAAAAAGAGGTGCTTATAAACCGTGGTTCAAGAATATAAACTAAAAATTTACAAATAACTTTCTTGGCGGTATTTCAAATTGCAGTCAGTTATTCAAAAGAACTTGTTCAGCATATTGGCTTCCAATAACTGAAAAACTGCCAAACTCACCATATTTAATTTATATGGAAGAAAATAATTTTTATTACATTTTTCCTCCTCTGTTACCGTGTCTGCGACGTTAAAGTATCAATTGTTTCAAATTTATTGACTTACTAGGATCCAGATAGTTTTTCTTTCCAAGCTGGTGATTGGCATTAGTTATTAAAAGGAAAACAAACAAATTATATCAATTAAGAATCAAAACTAATTGAATGGGTACACAATTATGTGAAATGCAATATCACAGCAAATACAGAGTTTCAATTTAATTAAAGAATAAAAGTCGGCCAGAGCCCAGGGCTCACTAGGCTAATCCTCTGCCTGTGGTGCTGGCACCCCGCAGCGCACCAGCTGCAGCAGCCATAGGGGGGTGAACCAACGGAAAAAAGGAAGACCTTTCTTTCTGTCTCTCTCTCTCTCTCTCTCACTGTCCACTCTGCCTGTCAAAAAAAAAAAAAAAAGAATAAAAGTCGACAAATGAACAAGCTCTGCTTACCAATTCCTTTGTTCCATCTCCAATACTGCCCTCCGGTCCATCTGTCCTCATCTCTCACCTGAACTATGTTAACAACCACCTAAATAGTGTGCATTCTGCCTGTCTTGTTCTTCAGTGATCCATTCTCTAGACAGCTATCTCTGCTTGTTGGAGCCAAACCGTCTTTCCACTGTTTAAACTTGCAAAGCTCCTTTGGTGTAAACTGTGCTGTTCCTCTATTGGGATATCCCTCCACCAAACACTTGCCTTCTTGCCAATATTATATATCCTCACCACTTCTGTAAAGATTTCCAAATAACTCCATTTAAATGTGCACTCAATCCAACTCACACTGTCTCATAATACCTTAGCTATAGACTTCATAACATGTAGTTTTTTAAATTCTATTTTTACTTCAGAGAATAGAAGCTCCAAAAGAGCTTGGAAGGGCTTCCCTGTCTATTTACTTAAAATATTTCCAGTGTCTAAAAAGAAGTTTCTGGCACATACCAGACATTCAAAAATGTCTGCTAAATAAAGGAATAGCCTTATTGAGGAAAATCTTAAAAAATGACTAATTTTGTGATGTAATAATTTAGTATATTATTTTCAATCTTTTTGTTTGCTTAGAAAAGACAAAGCACTAGCGTAAGTAACTTTTGCCAATTCTTTGGAGGTTTAGAAATGTAGATGCATAAAATATTAAAACATATTTATGATTAAGAGCATATGAATAACAATTGGAATGCTATTAATAAATTTAAATGATTTAAATGATTATTTTAAAGTTTTAGGTACTTCTGTGTGTATTTAATGTCCTAAACTTCCAGAAGAGTAAAATATTTTCATTCTTCATTTTTTTCCAATTTCTGCTTCATAAATAAAACACCACTTTGCCTATGATATGCATGTTTAGTTTTATTTGGCTATATGGCACAGGGACCTTTCTTCATCTGATTACATATTTCTACTTTAACTCTTTTAGAAAATTAATTTTAAATTGAAATTCTATAATACAATGAATCTAATATATGTTTAATTGGTTAAAAAAATATTTTGCAGGCAATTTTCTGAGAATATCTCTACTCTTTCTTTTCTTTTATTTCTGATCCATATTGGAAAATTTGTTTAAAAATAAACAGTGAGTAGATATTTTTAATAAGGTATATATATATGTATATATATACACATATATATAGAATACATGTCAACTGTTCTCTTTATGTTAATAAAAAGTGAATATTAAAAAGAATTCCACAGTTATATAATATGTTTCTTTAGAAAGGTTTGGAAGATGCAAGACTTATTTTTTTCTTCAAATGTCATTCAATTAGGGTAGATAAATCAAGATACCTGAAGGTGTCGAAATGTATCTGTAGTTTTGGTAGTTCTTTCCATTAGTAATTAAATTTCCATTGTTAATTAAAATTAATTCATCTACCCTGTGATGAAATATTTCAAAGTGTTTCCAGAGCATCAAATGTTTAAATAAAAATTATTTGAATTTTTCATGATATTTTTAAAAGATTTATTTAGTTAGTTAAAAGGCACAGTCATAAGAGAGAGGGAAAGAGAGAGAGATGGTCCATCAGCTAGTTGACTCCCCAAATGGCTGCAATAGCCACCGCTGAGCCAGGCTGAAGCCAGGAGCTTCTGGGTCTCTTGTGTAAGTGCAGCATCTTGAGCACTTGTGCCCTCTGCTACTGCTTGCCCAGGTGCATTAGCAGGGAGCTGGATTTGAAGTGGAGCAGCCAGGCATCAAACAGATGTCCACATGGGTGATAGAGACCAGAAGGGAAGTAGGAAATAACACAATAAACTAAATTCGTCTCTCAATTTTTTTCAAAAACTTAAATATTTGGGAGAAGCCCTCAAATAGGTCATTCTTCAGGTCCAGTAGGCTGAGTAATTTCAAGCTCAAGAGTATCTGGAAAGGCAGACATTTGGCAATTTCAGTAGGTGAAGTTGAAGAAGACAGGCTTTGTTGGCACACGAATTGGAGAGACATAGCTTTGGCTAGATACTCAGCAATGCCTTTCATGTGGGCTTTGGACTAAGCACAAATGCTTTGAAGCCATTACATATTAAATTGGTAACTTTTTTTTTTTTTAAATTTCAGAATAGCCTGACTAAACTAGAAGAGTAGATCAGAGATGAGCTAATTTGGGTGCCAGGAACCCAGTTAGGAGGCAATTTGCATAATGTAGGAAACATGATAATGTATAATGATGGCCTGGGATTGATTGACTGTGAGAGCTGAGGGTAATAGAGAGGAGGCATCAAATATGATGCTCACACAAGATTTCTAGAATGGACAAATTGGTAGATTATGTTACCGTAATTGAAATTTGTGTATATGAAATACATGAAATTTATTATTTTTATACAAATAAATTTTAAATTATGTTGAAAGAAAAATCTAAGTAATAATGTACAGTAATCAGAGTTAGAAGCACAGGAAAATATCAAAGCATAAGATAGATTTTAGAGCTATGTACACAAAAATGATTATGTCCAAGTATAAAATAATTGAGTCCAGAAAGAATGAAATTGAATCAAGATAGTATTTTGAAGAAGTACTTTCACCTTCTATCATAGCCCAATACAAATAAGAGATGGGAGACAAGCAAATGAAAGATGAAAAGAGGTTCAAAAATTAAACAATGAGAACAGGACATTAGCAGTGAAATAAAAACATTTAATCTCAGAATACAAAAAGCATGTACTATGCAATATTAAGCTACTGAGAAGTAAGCACAACCTCATAACACATCTGAAGGATTGGTGCTGTGGCATAGCATGTGAAGCCTACAGTGTTGGCATCTCATATGGGCTCTGGTTCGAGTTCTGGTTGCTCCACTTTTAATCCAGCTCTCTGATAGGGCCTAGGAAAGCAGTAGAAGGTGGCCCAAATGCCTGGGCCCCTGCACTTGCATGAGAGACATGGAAGAAGCTTCTGTCTCCTGGCTGCAGTACGGCCCAGCTCCAGCCATTTCTGACATTTGGGAAGTAAGTCAGCGAATGGAAGAACACTCTCTCTCTTTGCTTCTGCCTCTCTGTAACTCTGCCTTTAAAATAAATAAATAAAATTGAAACAAACACACAAAAACAAATATAAAAACAAAAACAAAAACAAAACACACATGAGCGGGGCCAGGCACTGTGGTGCAGTGTGTTAAGCCGCCATCCCCAGGTTTGGCATCCCGTATGTTTGCTGGTCCTGACTGCAACACTTCCAATCCAGCTTGCTGCTAATGTTCCTAAGAAAACAGAGGAAGATAACCTGAGGTCTTGGGTCCCTGCATCAACCTGGGAGACCCACATGAGGCTCCTGGCTCCTGGCTGAGCCTGGCTCATTCCTGGACTTTGTGGCCATTTGGAAAGTGAACCAGCAAATGGAAGATCTCTCTCTCTCTCTCTCTCTCTCTGTATGTATGTGTGTGTGTATATATATATATATATACATACATATATACATAAATATCTCTTTCTCTCTCCCTCCCTCCCTCTTTCTGTATTTATGACTTTCAAATAAAACAAATAAATCTTTAACACACACACACACACACTCACACATGAGGAAAGAATTCAAGAAAGTCAGCCCTGGAATTTATTTCTACTTAAAAGGAGAAAGTGTAGAATTATTGTCTCAGATATAGGAAAAGTGAAATGTCAACAAAGCAAATATTATTGATAGGCCCTTTTGAGCATACATGCCAAATTAATAGTCATAAATTTAAAAGGAGGCAAGTCAGCATGTTTCCTTTTTTTCCAAATTAGGTGGAGTTCTGAGTTTAGTCTTAATAACAATGCCAGTGTTAACACAGATTGACAGTGTATTATGTGCTTTTGTTGTATGAAGGAAGAAATTATAGTAAAGACCAAGAAACACAAACTGTATACAAAATACACCATAGAACTGAGAATGGTGGCAGGCACGCTCCAAATGATCTAGGGAAATGAAGACCTTGCTCACATGTGTGCAAAGGAAATGAACTGACATTTTTCCTAGGAAGTGGTATTAAGTGTGTGTGCTTTACATGAAAATTTAGGATGTCATATATTTATTGGTAGTAAAAATGTCTAGGTAAAGACCTTGAGATGGTTTGGCTAGATGGAATACAGCAAAAACATTTCAATTGAAAATGTCAAACATCTGAAATTTCAAGCAGCGAGGATTTTCTAGATAGTAGATGTTGAAGATCATGACAAAAAAACAATTATTAGTAGCAAAGGGAAGTAAAATGGTTCAAGTTTTAAATATTAAACTAATGTTTTATACTGGCTGTAAAATATAGAAATAAGTGTAACAGAACCAATTGATGTTACTTTCAGAAGAGGTTGGAGTTTTAAGACAGCCATGGAGAAAGTATTTGGATCCAGCGATTGGCAGCAAGTAAAATACTTCTTTACCCACAGATTCAAGCCCATGGTAGATACATGGTGTGAGAGAAATAAATCTCACTCTTGTAAACTATAATGACTCTTAATCTTACGAAACAGAACAAAAATTAATGTAAAGGAGACATGCAGAAGAAAGTACTTAAGGTTTAGGGAATCGAGATGAAAGAGCATGTGGATAAGTGGGTATGTTGTAAAGGTTTGAAAAGTTTGGGGTGACTGAGATGGCATGTAGGAGGTGGGAATCGATCAAAATAAGTCTATAAGGCAAGGGCATCTTGTTTCTTTCATTTAAGCCAACTGATTCCAATTTTAGCTGATTTAACTGATTCTAATTTTAGCCTCCTGCATATTGATTTCAATGCAGTGGCTTCTGGTGGCACAGGTAGCTGAAGTGCCACCTCTAACAGAAACTATGTTTGTTTTCCTTTATATCACTGGGTGTGGTGACACATTTGGAAAATGAGTAGATATGCCACAGTGTGAAGAACCCAGAAAATCTGGAAATGTGCAGTCTGCCTTTATATATGTGTTTGAGTAACATTTTTCTTCTTTTTTAAACCTAGAAATTTATTTAAGTCATACAAACTTCATGCGGTTCATATATACAAATTTAGGAACACTGTGATTCTTCCCACTCTACCCTCTTCCCACCCACATTCTCACTTTTCTTCCTCCTCCCTCTCCTATTCCTATTCTTATTTTTTGCAAAGATCTATTTTCTTTTAACTTTGTACTCATAAAATTAACTCTACATGAAGAGTTCAACAAATAGTGTGAAGGAAAAAAAATAGCATTGTTCCTCAACAGTAGAGACAAGGGCTGTTCAAAATCATCACATCTCAAAGTGTCTACTTCACTTCTATAGATAACCTTTCAGGCACTCCGCTAGTTGCCACAGATCAGGCAAAACATGGCTTTTGTCTTTTGGGGAGTGGCTTATTTCACTAAATATAATGGTTTCCACTTGCATACATTTTATTGCCAATGACAGGATTTCATTTTTCTATTTCGGGCTGACATTTAGCTGCTAATGATTATCTTCAATGCATATGTGTTTCCCCCTGTCTCAACACTCCTATGAATAAAGTGGTATATTTGAGCCACTCTTGTGACATAGTGGGTTAAGCCGCCACCTGAATTCCATGTGAGGGCTGGTTTGAGTCCCGATTACTGCACTTCTGACCCAGTTCCTTGTTAATGCTCCTGGGAAAGCAGTGGATGGTGAATCACGTACTTGGGCCTCTGACACCCACATGGAAGAGCCCGGCAGAGTTCCCAATTTCTGGCTTTGGCCTGTCCCAGCCCCTGCTATTGCAGCCATTAGGGGAGTTAATTGGCAGATGGAAGATTCTCTCTCTCTCTCTCCCTCTATCTGTAATTCTGCCTTTCAAACAAATAAAATAATCTTAAAAAAGTGGTATTTTATTGTGATAAAATTTTCTATGACATTAATTTTTGTTCTCATAACTGCTTGAGTGTTACAAATTTTCAAAAATATAGGGGCCAGCACAGTGGTTCACTTGGTTAATCCTCCCATATGGGCGCCAGATTCTAGTCCCGGTTGCTCCTCTTCCAGTCCAGCTCTCTGCTGGGGCTTGGGAGGGCAGTGGAAGAAGGACTACATAAAAAATAAAAGAATGCAAATTTATGATATACAAAAATATCAGCTAACAGTTGCTGAGTTAATATTGTTAGGTATATTGCCATGCTTAATACCCATTCATGATAATATAATACAAAATAAGTTCTGTTACGTTTTCTAAGCAAGGACAACAGGGCACAAGAAAGTTAAAGAACTCACATATTGGGGCTAACATTGTGGTATAGTGGGTAATGCCATCGCTAGCAAGGCCAGCATCCAATTTGGGCACCAACTCAAGTTCTAGCTGCTCCATTTCAGATCCAGTTCCCAGCTAATGGCCTAAGAAAAGCAAAAGAAGATGGCCCATATGTTTGGGCCTCTGCCACCCTTGTAGGAGACCCAATTGAAGCTCCTAATTCCTGTCTTCAGCCTGGCCCAGCGCTGGCCTTTGGTTATCTGGGAAAGAATCAGTAGATGGAAGATCTCTCTCTTGGTCTCTGTCTCTCTCTACCTCTATCTCTTTGTCTTTTCCTTTCTCTGTAACTCTTTCAAAATAAATAAATAAAGAATTTTTTTTTTATTTTTAGTAAACAAATAAAGAAATAAATAGATCTTCAACAAAACCAAAAGCAATTGGAACTCACACGAACTGTCATATGGAATTCAACACTTTCAGATTGTAGAAAAGCCATGACTGATCCTGTTTCTCATTCCACATGCAGCATAGAGTTATTTTTATTTTATTTTATTTTATTTTGGACAGGCAGAGTTAGACAATGAGAGAAAGAGTCAGAGAGAAAGGTCTTCCTTTCCATTGGTTCACCCCCCAAATAGCCACTACGGCCAGCGCGTTGCACAGATCCAAAGCCAGGAGCCAGGTGCTTTCTCCTGGTCTGCCATGTGGGTGCAGGGCCCAGGCACTTGGGCCATTCTGCACTGCCTTCCCGGACTACAGCAGAGAGCTGGACTGGAAGAGGAGCAACCAGGACAGAATCTGGCGCCCCAACCGGGACCAGAACCTGGGGTTCTGGCGCCGCAGGCAGAAGATTAGCCAAGTGAGCCATGGTGCTGGCCAGCATAGAGTTTTATACTTAAATCATTATATCAGAAAATAATGATTTAAGGAGAGAAAACAGACAATTTCCATGGACATGAGCATATATTGAAATACATGATAAAGTATCAACATATTTTTGTGAAGGCCTATAGATTTGCCATTCATTCATAACTTTACTCACAATTTATTGCAATGGCACTTATGGCTATGTGTTCCTGATAATGCTAAACTTTTTGAGATCATGAATTACAGATTGATAATATACATATATATGCATGACTAATATATAATCGTCACAAACCTGTGTGTATGATAATATATTCTTTGCTATCTGGAAAAATTTAAGAAGAAAGACAGTTCAAGAAATTTGATGATCTCTTTCTACAGTAGGTATAATTAACAAGAAAAATTAAATACCAGGGGCAGTTTAGATTAGCTATGGAATGGATAAAAATGGGAATTCTAAGTAGAAGTACAATCATGCAGCCATCAAGCAAGCATGTATTTACAGAATAGAAAGCAACTTGATTTAGCTTGAGAGCTGGTATATGTGAAAAAGGAGTAATAGTTATTAGAAATGTAAAGACAAACTGTAGTGAGGCTACATTATTGAAGCTGTGGATTTATGCAGTTTTTTACAATCTTTAATATACAGTGGGAAAATCAGAAAATAATTGATCAGAGAACTTTGTTGATAAAGATAACTGTGTTTGGGAAAGATTAATCTGAAAGAGGATAATAATGTAAATCAGCACCAGAATTTCTCAATGGTAAAATCAATATGAAGATTTTTGCCGTAAATAAGGGGAAAAGTAGGGAGCTCTTTATAGACTGTCCCATAGCTTCAGCAGTCACTTCTGTTAGTTTTAATTTTGTAGCTATATAACTTTAGCAAAAAAAAAAAAAAAAGATCTAATCTTTAAAACTCTTAATAATTCTGAAAGCAATTAAATAAATAAAAATAAATCGGAAGTGATCTTAAATTTTAATGCACTAAATAAATTATTCAGAATATATTCCTCAATTCAATTCCCTGTTTCCTATACATGTATTTTCTTTCTGAGTGCCTGTGTTTGTGTGTGCACGCTCTGAGGGCAATGACTGTGATAGACTTCACTTTGCCTGTGTTCTGAAAGGAAGGAAGCAATGGTTAGGGTAATGATAAGGGACTCAATCTGTCTCTTTTCCCCTCATCACTTCACCCATGTACTTAGCGAGGTGTTTAGCAAATCAAAAACAATATGAATAAAGAGTATGTTCTGCAAAGGCAAGTAAAGACTTCCATCCAAATTTTGCCAGATAAGGACAACTTTGCCACATCTACATCCACCCATAATATTTAGAAATTTTATTTGAATCCTCCCTTTTTCATCAAATGAATGATTAACATGCAGGGAACCAGATCAATTCGCATAATTCAAAGAAGTGTCAAATGGATGGATATTTATGATACAAAGATACATGTCATCAGTAATCTTATAGATGTGGTTGTATTATGTTTTAGGAAACTCAGCATCTGCTGATTGCTAACTGACCTCAAGGAAAAGAAATGAATCCATTTCAAAATCCTTCAAAGCTATGAATTAATAACAGCATGAAAACAACTGCAAGTAAAGTCACTTTTCCTAAAGGAACTTAAACTCGCTGTAGGTCAGCAGTACTGAATATTTCTTTCTCTCATTAGTGAGGGAGCTTTTATCTTTGGTCCATTTATTATGTACAAACTTTTGCAGATTTTTCTTTCAGTTCAAGCTGTTTTTGTAATGGAAATTAGTCATAAGGATTTCATTTTACCTATAAAATAATCCTGACAAACAAAACTTAATTAACTTTGTAATATTCTGTTATTAGATAAGCATAGAATGTAACAAAGGAATTGAAGAATCCAGTGGAAATCAAATAAAGTTCCAGAACTTAGACCTGAAAACTGAATTATACACACACATCTACTCTTTTATCCCCTTTGCATTGCCTTTTCAGGAATGAAAAAATGTGACATTCAATGTGATTAAACATGTAATTTGGAAGTGAGCACACATCGTAAACTTGACTAAACAAAATCTTTCTCCTGTATGGAGAAGCAGCAATTAGGCATATGTTGAAGACAATTCTGAAAGCACAAAAGAGGGTTTTTTTCCCCAGTAATCCAAACTTGTCAAATATATTTTTAAGTGAAATGTTTTCCTGCTCTTTATTTGGGAATTTAGAAAGTTGTTTGCATATATTAAACCCAAATATCTAAATGTGTTGAAAATGATGTTTTCAGTATCTAAAAATACGTATTTTTTAAGAAATGTTGCATATAGATTTAAAATAAATCAATTATTCATTCCTTTTTTGTATCTGTTTCTATATAAAAGAATTACTTTCTTTTGAAACAATAATCTTTAGCAAGAGCTGGGATTCTGTATGAATGCCAAAACCCTTTGTGGTCCTGAAAACTGAGTAATTTTTATAATGAAGTGTTGAATTTTTGTCTATTTTCTGAATATTTAAGAATCTCTTAAGAATAATCGTGGATTTTTTCACCCTGATAAGACATTTGATGCTGCCAATATTTCAGGAACACATTATGAATCTCTTACTTGAGATAAGACTTCACGCAGTCTCAGCTAGCCAACTGAATTCAAATTCTTGTATTCACCAACCATCCTACTGTCTCTGTGCCCAAATCTGCATGTCTTATTTCAGAAGGGATTCTTGGCTTTTACTCCACATTTACTGAATCTGTGATAATAATCTTAATGCAGCACATGATAGAAAGCAGTTTAGAAATTGAAAAACAAATGGCTACAGTTGCTGTTCAAGATCCTAGGAGCAGGATGAGAAATGGGTGACAACTTCATCAAAGGTGCTAAAAGACTCTACAAGGGGAGTATTTTGTGTCATAGCTGTAGCTGTTGCCTTCCATCTCTAGGACAGGATAACTATATGATATTCAGTTCAGTCATTCATGATTCCCATAATCACAAGTCATTAAGAGAAAGTTAAATTAGGTTCCATAGTTCATGTTTAAAGAGGCATGGTTGTATGTCATAGAGTAGATTAATATCTCTCAGGAGGAAAATGTGTTACAGTTCTCTTTAAGTTTCATGTCTTAAGTGGATATTTAAGAAACTGCTGTACAGGTAAAAATTCATCTCAAGAGATGGAGATGTGGGCAGAATTTGCCATTTATTCAAAACTGAATCTAGAACAATTTATCACTAATCAGTCAAAAAATCCATCATAACTGTTTTTACATTTTGCAAACAGCTTTAGAGTATATTATTTCATTTGACAGTCACAACTCTGTGAAATGTATATTCAGATTTTCCACATGAAGGAACTGAGAATCAAAGAGATTAAGTAAATCACCCCAAGTCACAGAATTTATATAAATGGCAGACTGTGGTCACAAATATAAATGTCATAAAACCATATTTATGTTTGTCTCCTTAAAAACCTGTCTGTTCACATTTTTATCAAGATATCATATATATCAGTATACATTTCTGTCATATTATTGACTACAGAAATCCAGCAGTTAAGTGAAAGGCACAGCTTACTACAGTAAATCATATCATTCCTTTGAATTCTCAGATGACATTGTGAACACTTTCCCAGGAAAGAAACAATCTGCGTTATTCTGACTTTTCAACTCTCATTAGAGAATGTTAGCCAAGCAAGCACAAACAGGGCTTTTGCAGGTTTCTAGAGTTTGAAAACTTTTGCTCATCCTTCTTTTCTTAAATGGCTTCCTGTTACTGGGTCCTCCCACGGAGGAAGCAGAGAGATACTACAAACAGGCAGACACGGCTTTCCCTGATTTGAGACAGTGAGCAAGTTACTTCATCATTCAATGCCTCCTAACTTCTGCAAATGGATTAACAATATTTACATCAGCGCTTATTGTGAGGAACAATGACTGCAAAGGAGTTCACATAAAGTGAGGCCAGGGCTGTTGCATAGTGGGTAAAGCTACCTTCTGCAGTGCCTGCATTCCGTATGGGTGCTGATTTGAGTCCAGGCTGCTCCACTTCTGATCCAGATCTCTGCTGTGGTCAGGGAAAGCAGAAGATGGCACAAGTCCTTGGGTCCCTGCACCTGCATCAGAGACTTGGAAGAAGCTCCTGGCCCCTGGCTACGGATCAGCGCGGCTCTGGTTGTTGCGGCCAGTCGGGGAGTGAACCAGTGGATGGAAGAACTCTCTCTCTGTCTCTGATTCTGTCTCTGTGTAACTCTGACTTTCAAATAAATAAATCTTTAAAAAAAAATCACACAAGGTAAGGAATTTAAAATGTATCTTTCAAGCCTCACAAAAATCCCGAGATAAAGATTTCTACATCCTTGCTTTGGAAATGAGACCACTGAGCCTTGGAAGGTTGAATAAATTGAGCAATGCCAAACAAGTGTGTGTGACAGAGTAGGAAATGCAATGCAAGTCCGATTACAAAGCTGCTGTTTTAACCAGTTTAATATTTCAGCCTGGTACCAGGTGCTGTGTAAACTGTCATGATCTCTCAGTAGTTTGTTAATTAATTAGTTCAATACAGGTAAATTTATGTGAAATAAGCTTTATTTTCTTGAAACTAGATATACAGTTAATTCTTAAAGAAAAAAAAAAAAGTTTTTTTTTTTTCTTTTTTAAGATGCACCTTAGGATTCAGGAATAGGTGGTTTGCCTGGTTACATATCACCCACAATGGTTATCCTTATCAAATAATATTAACTTACATTTTTTAAAGATTTATTTTATTTTTTTCAGAGGTTGAGTCACAGACAGTGAGAGAGAAAGACAGAAAGGTCTTCCTTCTGTGGGGTCATTCCCCAAATGGCCGCAACAGCCAGAGCTGTGCCCATCTGAAGGCAGGAGCCAGGTGCCTCCTCCCAATCTCCCATGTGGGTGCAGGGGCCCAAGGACCTGGGCCATCCTCTGCTGCCCACAGCAGAGAGCTGAATCGGAAGAGAAACAGATGGGACCAGAACCAGTGTCCATATGGGATGCCAGCACTGCAGGCGGAGGATTAACCTACTGTGCCACAGTGCCAACCCTTAATTTACATTTATTGAACAACAGATATATTTCTGCACTCTTCATACATTACATCCAGATCTCATAACAAAAATTTAAGATAACAGCTTGTGTTTGCAGATTTTAGTTTTTAAAGGCTAACAAACTTAGTTTAGGCTACGAAGATGAAAAACTCCATCCTTGTGGGATGAAACCAAGTTGGTTTATCTTATAAGCCAACATCTTTTCTACTATGTAATAAAGGTTCTTCTAAGAAACTTCTTGTATGGGCCGGTGCCGTGCCGCACAAAGCTAATCCTCTGCCTGCGGCACCAGCATCCCATATGGGCTCCTGGTTCTTGTCCCGGCTGCTCCTCTTCCAGTCCAGCTCTCTGCTGTGGCCCGGGAAGGCAGTGGAGGATGCCCAGGTATTTGGGCCCCTGCACCCACATGGGAGACCCAGAGGAAGCACCTGGCTCCTGGCTTCAGATCAGCGCAGCTCTGGCCATTGCAGCCATTTGGGGAGTGAAGCAACGGAAGGAAGACCTTTCTCTCTGTCTCTCTCTCTCTCACTATCTGTAATTCTACCTCTCAAATAAATAAATAAAGTTAAAAAAAGAAACTTCCTGTAGGTGGTAAAATCATATCTTTGCTATATCTACAGTAATGCAGTGATAAATGTTCTTGGTCATGCGAAAATTTAATGTGACTAACATGCCTCCACATTACTCTTATTTCAAACTTGAAAATATTTTAATTGAATTTTATTCATATTTTAAAAGATTTATTTGATCCTGTAGAAATAAGTATGTTCATCATGACATAAAGGCAAAAGCAAACATAGGAACAAAAATACTTTATACCCTGTGATAAATTTAAAAAAATCAGTAATCAATCATTTTTTCTTGTTCTAGTCCTCAAAATAAATGAAATCTTGGACATTTTCCATATGTTACTGATTCCTTAATACAAGTAATTTTATCCCTTTTATGATGTTGACACATGAAGAAATGAACTAATCTTTTTGTATATAACCTTTTGGGAGTTGCAGTCTTCACAAAAACAAATTAGCTATAAACTCAGCAAATTTAGTGTATGTGTGTGTGTTTGTATATATAGATACATTTAAATACACGTTGTGTGTGTGTGCATGAGTGTTGCCTTTAATATGGGTATTTTTTCTAAAACCTGGATTATTTTGAAGATATTTTTAGAAGGAATTAGCTCCACTTTTGAGTTGTTCTTGTTTCTTTTACATATTATCACAAACATATATTACACTGCATAATTTATTACCTTTTCATTATTTAATGAGCTATCCAATATGTCCTATTACCTGAAAGAGATTCATTAAAATATTGGATACAGAGATAAAACAAGATAAATTTTATACATTGCCTCCAGGGAACTATTACTACATGAAACAAAGGCAAACCATAAATAGGCATGTACATATGTGTATGTGTGACAGGTGACACTATGAAGATAAGGCTAAATAATATAGGACATGTAACTTGTGTAAATTTTTTATGATCATGGTGACATTTAAATTGGCCCCTGAAAACAATGCAGAAATATTTAATGCAAATGAGGAGCAAGTGCAAAGACCCCAAGCAGTAGCTTACATGATATATCATAAATGAGCCCATATTAACTAAAACAAGGGTGGAAAACAATAGCAACACTAAGGTGTAACCTTAGCCAAGTAGGTCCTTTTAAGTAATTTTTAAGATTTTGATTTTTAATCTAACTAAGCTGAAAATGAGAGACTGATTTAAAGAAGGAAGTGACTTGGCCAGACATACATTTTAAAAGTATTGCTCTGCTGATTGTGTCTATAATAAACTGTCTAGAAGAAAGAATTGTTAGGTAAGAAATAAGGGTGCTTTTGTCCAGAGAAATACAGAAAAAGTACAACATGCTGTATATGTGAATTGCATATGAGGTATGTGACTAATAGAGGAAAAAATAAGTGCAGAATTGAACTGTGTACCTTGAAAAGTAGCTGCTTATTAATAGAAGGGGCTTTTATGGGAAAAATCAGGAAAATTCCAAGCCAATGCCATTATTATATTCCAATACTTTCTATACATTATTCCATTCCATTTATTCTTTATTTGAAAACTTAAAAACAAGTCATCATATTCTATTTTGTATAGCAGAAGAAAACAAAATTAACACTTACAAATAAATTTATACAATTAAATAAGGAGATCAGAATTTCTACCCAGGCCTGTATCATTATAATGCCATCTTTTATTTTTCTAGTGTATTTGTCTCTTTCGCACACCACCTGACAATAAGTAAATGTTTACTTGGATCTTTGCTGCCACTCTGATTCAACTCTTATCACTCTGAGTATGTACTGTGTTTCTTTGTCATTTTGAGGAATACTGTATTTAGAGCTGACACATAAGTTAGGAACATTGAACAAAATTTCATCAGAATTACACCAGTCCTAAGCATAAATAACAACTATATATAACAATATACAGCAATGCCACAAGTGAGATTTCCAGTGCTACCTTTACATGAAATGATGTGCCACTTGTGATACTTTATCATTGCTGTTAATGAATAGTAGGAACTCAAACTTTTAAAAAATATTAAAATATAGTATATATATCAAGAAATGCAATTTAGCATACAGATCAATGAGTTTGTCATTTGATCACATTCAAAACCAGCATAAAAATTAAGTACAGAGCCGGCGCCGTGGCTCAATAGGCTAATCCTCCACCTTGCGGCGCCGGCACACCGGGTTCTAGTCCCGGTCGGGGCGCCGGATTCTGTCCCGGTTGCCCCTCTTCCAGGCCAGCTCTCTGCTATGGTCAGGGAGTGCAGTGGAGGATGGCCCAAGTGCTTGGGCCCTGCACCCCATGGGAGACCAGGAAAAGCACCTGGCTCCTGGCTCCTGCCATCGGATCAGCGCGGTGCGCCGGCTGCAGCGGCGGCCATTGGAGGGTGAACCAACGGCAAAGGAAGACCTTTCTCTCTCTGTCTCTCTCTCTCACTGTCCACTCTGCCTGTCAAAAATAAAAAAAAATAAAATAAAAAAAAAATTAAGTACAAAACATTACTAATACCCAATACCTTACTATTCTTCCTCTCTCCATTTCTTTTTTTAAATATATGAAACAAGAGAATAGTATCATTCAGTGAAGTAGTATTTATAACTATATACCAAAAGACCTGACCTCCACACACAATTTTCGTATCATCCACTTTGTTGTAAATGCCAGAGTTTCATTCTTTTTATGGCTAATAGTCCATCATATATATGTGTGTGTGTGTGTGTGTGTGTGTGTGTGTGTGATTATGTGTGTGTGTGTGATTATGTGTGTGGATGTGGGCATCACATTTTCTTTATCCAGTCATTGGCTGATGGACATCTATGATGATAGGATTATCTCATATCTTAGCTATTGTGAATTGAGCTATGAGACTTAGCTATGAGAATGTGAATGTGAGACACGAGACTACAGGTAACTGTTTCATATGCAGCTTTCATTTCTTTTGGATATATTCCTAGCAGTGGGATAGGTGGGTCATATGGTAGATCTATTTTTACTTTTTTTTATTTGACAGGTAGAGTTATAGACAGTGAGAGAGAGACAGAGAGAAAGGTCTTCCTTCCGTTGGTTCAGTCCCCAAATAGGAATCCCCATACTGTCTTCCACATTGGTTGCATCAGCTTACATTCCCACCAACAGTGTGTTAGGGGATCATTTGTTACACTGCTCACCTGCATTTATAATTTTTTTTCATTTTTGGATAATAGCATTTCTAACTGGAATGGATATTTTTATAGGCATTTCCCTGATGCCTATTGATCCCGAACATTTTTATCATATGTCTATTGGTCATTTACATCTCTTTCTTTGAAAAATGTCTGTAGATGTTCTTTGTTCATTTGTTAACTGAGTTGTTTATTTTACTCTTGTTAAGTTCCTTAAGCTCCTTATATATTCTGGATATTAATACATAAATGAATGCACAGTTTGCAAAGGTTTTCTTACATTCTGTAGGTTGCCTTTTCATTTTGCTAATTGTTTCCTTTGCTATACAGACGCTTCTTGGCTTGATATAATCCCATTTGTCCATTTTTGCTTTTTAGCCGATAATTCCAGGTCTTATCCAAGAAATCCTTGCCTGGGTAGGGTCTTGCAGTATTCCTCTACTCTAGTAATTCGATGGTTTGGGTCTTATGTTTAGGTATTTGATCCATTGTGAGTTTATTATTATATAGGGTGTAAGATAGGAGTCTTGTTTCAGATTTCTGCAAAGGAAAGTCCAGTTTTCTCAACAGCATTTTTTGAAGAGTCTGTCCTTTCTCAAAGAAATGATTTCAACTGGAAGAAGTGTTGGAGCATGGGCAGGAGGGAGGGCAGGGTGTGAAGTATCACAATGTTCCTAAATCTGTATATATGAAATACATGAAACTTGTATAACTTAAATGACATTTTTTAAAAAAGAAAAAGAAAGGTTACCACAAAAAAAGTAAAAGTAATTTGTATTTCTATTCATTAGGATTTGTTTAAAAGACAAAATTTTTAATAAAGGAATAATAATAATGTGAAAAACAATAAGTTGGTCTTAGGTGGTGTTGATTAGTTACTTCTGAAAATGTAAACAAGAAATTACATAGATGGATGGAGACCTACACAGAGAAAATTAAGATCATTGATAGAGCTGGGAAAGAAAAAAAGTAACAATATTATTTCAGAAATTGTGGCACAAAACCCAGAATCATTAAATTACAAACATTATGAATCAAGCTTTGGAGCTACTTCATTTGTTAGGAAAGAGACAGATTTTCTTTGAGGTGTACTAGACTCCTTAGTTAGTAAGATTGATTACAGTGGGATGATAGTTGTTAAAACAAACACACAAGGCTCAAAAAATCATTATTATGACTGGTTAATATCAAGAAGAAAAAAACTTTATGGTAGACTAGACATTTCAGAAGTTTTTTAGTAAGATTTGCATTTCCTGGGATTAGAAATTTAGTGAAACTAGCTGCAAGTTTGATCTCAATACATAGTGTTTGTATTTGAATAGGGTATGGCTGCTTTGCTTAGGAAATTGACATCAGTATTTCATTATTGACCTGACATGAAAAGATCAAGTGCTGTTCTATAAAGATCTCTCTTGGAACCAATAGTCCATTAGAATCTTTCAATTATTGTCAAATTGTTTGATGATTCTGTGTTGCTAAGAAACTACCAACTCTTTCAGTTTCTTAGAGCTATATTGGCCTATGACTATTTCAAATGAATGAATATCATCAATTCTTTAAAAATAAAAGAGAGAGAGAGAGAGAGTGCAATGGGGCCAGCGCTGTGGCACAGTGAATAAAGCCACCAGTTCATTCTGACTGCTCCACTTCTGATCCCACTCCCTGCTAAGGCACCTAGAAAAGCAGTGGAAGGTGGCCCAAGTGCTTGGACTCCTGCACCTATATGGGAGACCCAGAAAAAGCTCCTGTCTCTTGGCTTCAGTATGGCTCAGGCCTGATTGTTGTGACCATTTGGAAAGTGAATCAGTGGATGGAAGAAATTTCTCCCTCTCTCTACCTCTCCTTGTCTGTACCTCTGCCTTTCAAATAAATAAATATTTTTTAAAAATAAATAAATAAGAAAACAAAATGACTCCAAAGAAGAGCTAACAGAATGTCTATTTTTAATGTTTTTAATTGGCAAGCAAAATTGTGTGTATTTATAGCTTAGGACATGAAGTTTTGAAATATGTGCATATTACAGAATGGCTAACATATGCATTACCTCACATAATTTCCATTTTTCTGTGATGAGAACACTTAAAATGTATTCTCTTTATATCCATCTAACACTGTTCTCTCTCTCACTGTACATGGGTAACTACATAAAATATATCTACAAGTTTCTGATTCAGATTCATTCTACTTTCACACATAGTGAAGGTAGGCTACTTCGTAGTTAAGAATCAGCCACTACTAGGATTATGTATTAAAAACCCCTCATCTCTTAGGCTATTTAAAAAAGTAATTGTGGGCCCAGCATTGTGAGTTAAATTGCCACCTGCTACACCACCATCCCATATGAGCTCCAGTTCGAGTCCTAGATGTTCTACTTCCAATCCACCTCTCTGCTAGTGCGACTGGGAAAGAAGTGGAAGATGGCCCAAGAGCTTGTGCCCCCTCATCCATGTGGAAGACCCCAGTGAAATTCTAGGCATGGGTGCTTGGCCTGGGGCAACGCCAGTCATTTGAGGAGTGAACCAAAAGATGCAAGATCTCCCCCCACCCCTTCCTTGTAACTCTGCCTTTCAAATAAATTGAAGAGAGTCCTCCAAGATGGCGGAATAAGGAGGAAGCACACTGATAGTCCGGGAAAAGATAGTTTAATAAAAGTGGAGATACTTTAGTTTCAGGGAAGAGTTAGGGAAAAAACTGCAGAGGAAACTCTCCTGGAACTAGTGGGACATGGTGGACCTACGTGGAGGGCAAGGGCACCCAAGGCTCAGGACCCCAGCCACTGATTCTACACACCAGTGCAAGAAAGGGAAGTGAGGCGAAACCTCAGTAGCCTGAGACACTGGCAGGGATGCAGCAGGAAGAGCCTAGAGGGAATGAAGCTTGAAGCCCCGTGGGGGAAAGTTCACCAGGCTAACTAGAGGAGAGAAAAAATAAATAAATAAAAGGACGGTACAGACACGATTCTCTCTCTCCACTCACCTTTCAAAAGTGAGCAGGACAAAGAGAAGGCGCCATTTTGGACATACGTAAAAGCTGCACCACCTCAGGACTGGGCCTGCCCTCAGCCAAGCTGAAAAGCTGACACTGGTGGGGAGAAATAACAGGAGGTTAGGACCTAGTGAATGTGTGGAGCTTAAGAACTGAGACTGTGAAAACAACAACAACAACAAAAAACACTGAGGGTGTGTGAGAGAACTCATGGAGTGCCTGAGATGTGAGTACTCTTGGGAGATGCCAGAAACTTGGTAACCATGGAACCCCGGTGGGAGATTGCAGGGGAATCTGAACTTACACTGAGGACTGCACAGATCTTTTGTGTGGTCCTTGGGACAGAGCAGACAAATATTATACCCACAGATGCCAGAGCTCAGACACTGACTGCCTTCAATTCCACTCAGCTGTATGGAATTACTTCCCTTCTGAGTAAAGAAAAAAAGAGAGAGAGAGAGACAGAAGATTTACCATGCCTAACCTGGGAGTGTCACCTTTCGCACACCCTTAACTCTGAAGAACCAAACAGAGCTCGATGGCCACATCCATTACAAGCCTCTAAGGATCCATCAAAAGCAGACAGTCCACTTAATCTAGAATCATAGTATAATGAGAAAAACCACCACAGTGAGGAAAAAAAAAAGAAGAAACCAAAGAATATCTTGACAATACCAAGCAACAAATGCAGAAACTGAGGAAACAAGAACAAGGAAGATATTATGACGCCCCCAAATGAAAAAGACACTCCAATTCAAGATTATGAAGATGATGAGATAGAAGAAATGCAAGATATGATTTCAAAAAATTTATGATAAGAACATTTAGAAGTTCTCAAAAAAATTCTTAAACTACACAAATCCTTACTGGACAGGGTAGAAAATCTCTCTCGTGAAAATGAATCTTAAAAAGGAATCAAAATAAAATGAAGAAACTAGTAGAACATGAAAATATGATATTGAAGAAAAATCAAAATGAAATGAAGAATTCAATAGATCAAATAAGAAACATATTTGAGAGCCTTAAAAACAGAATGAGTGAAGCAGAAGAGAGAATATCAGACTTAGAAGACAGAGCAAGGAAAGTATATAGTCAAACCAAAGAAAAGAAGAGGAAATTAGAAATCTAAAAAATATTGTCAGGAATCTACAGGATACTATTAAAAAACCCAATATTTGGGTTCTAGGAGTTCCTGAAGGCACAGAGAGAGAGAAAGGATTAGAATGCCTTTTTAGAAAAATTCCCGGGTTTGGAGAAGGACAGAGACATCCTAGTACAGGAAGCTCATAGAACCCATAATAAACATGACCAAAAGAGATGTTTCACCACAGTGAAACATAAAGAAAAGATTCTAAAATGTGCAAGAGAGAAATGTCAGATTACTCAGAGGATCTCCAATTAGACTCACGGCAGACATCTCATCAGAAACCCTACAGGGTAGAAAGGAATGGTGAGATATAGCTCAGGTACAAAGAGAAAAAAACAAAACAAAACAAAACAAAAAACTGCCAGCCCAGAATATTATATCCTGCAAAGCTCTCAACTGTGAATGAAGGTGAAATAAAGACCTTTCATAGCAAACAAAAATTGAAAGAATTTGTCACAACTTATCCTGCCCTGCAAAAGATGCTTAAAGATGTGTTACACACAGAAACACAGAAACACAGCCATCAATATGAAAGAAAGTAAAGGAAGAAAACCTCCCAGTAAAAGATCACAGGAAGTTCAAAGTATATATTAGAAAATATCTTTGGCAAATGGCAGGGCAAAGTTACTACTTATCAATAGTCACATTGAATGTTAATGACCTCAACTCTCCAGTTAAAAGACACAGATTGGCTGAATGGATTAAGGAACAAAGCCCATCTATTTGCTGCTTACAAGAAACACATCTTTCCAACAAAGATGCACACAGACTAAAATGAAAGGTGGGAAAAAATATATTCCATGCCAACAGAAATGAAAAAAGAGTGGGCGTAGCCATCTTAATATCAGACAAAATCAACTTTAACACAAAGACAAAGACGGGCACTATACAATGATTAAAGGATCAATTCAACAGAAAGATGTAACTGTTATCAATGTATATGCACCTAATAACAGGGCACAGGTTTATTTAAAAGATATGTTAAGGGACTTAAAGGGAGACTTAGACTCCAAAACAATAATACTGGGGGACTTCAATATTCCACTTTCAGCAATAGACAGATCAACTGGACAGAAGATCAACACAGAAATAGCAGATTTAATCGACACTATAGCTCAAATGGATCTAACATCTATCAGCAGAACTTTCAATACTACCCTTAAAGAATTTATATTCTTCTCAGCAAGCATGGAACCTACTCTAGGATTGACCACATACTAGGCCATAAAGCAAGTCTCAGCAAATACAAAAGAATTGGAATCATACTATGCAGCTTCTCAGACCACAGTGGAATGAAGCTGGAAATTAGCAACTCAGGAATCCCTAAAGCATATGCAAACACATGGAGACTGAACAATATGCTCCTAAAAGAACAATGCGTCATAGAAGAAATCAAAAGAGAAATCTTTACTTAATATATAGTAAATTAAGCTTGTGTTTATAAAGATAATTGAAAATGAATGTTATGTGAATGGTATGGGAGAGGGAGTGGGAGATGGGAGGGGTGTGGGTCGGGGGGGAAGTTATGGAGGGGGAAAAAGCCACTATAATCCAAAAGCTGTACTTTGGAAACTTATATTTATTAAATAAAAGTTAAAAATTTAAAATATTGTAAAAGAAAATAATTATCTGTGTATGTGATTGTATGTGTGCATGCAAGTGTGTGATGGGTAGAAGTAGAGGTAAATGGTAAAGGATTACTTAGTAAGGAAAAATCTTTTCGTGACACAATAGATTCTTTAAAATAATGGAAACTTCAGATTGTTTCACAAGTTTTTGGACCAGAATTCACATCTAGAATGAAGATGGAAAATTGTCTGAGGATTTAATGATATAAGGTCCTTATAGAACACATTAGGTAAATTAGAAAGAAACTGTAGGCTTAACATAATAATGCTTGTATGTTCAGTCTAAAGTTATCTAGAACAGATGCTTGAATGTTTTAAACTTTTCTGCGTTGTTATTTTTTTGTCTTTAAATTTTTAAAGTTACAATATTGAGGTTCTGTGTCTTGATTTTTGCAAAATGAATGCCTTCATTATTTCAAACAAATGCTGACCCTTAAAATAGCAGTCATATAAATGAAGTCAGGTTTATATAACAAGTGCATACCTTTTCTTTAGAGCAAATGAATCATTCATTGTAAATTATTCGCAAAGGACACTTAGAATGTGATGAAATTAATCATTGTGGTAATATTTGTGTTTGTATATTTGTGTATGTGGATATAATTAAATATTCATTTATTTAATAAAGCTCTGAAGGTTAAAATGTTGGGTTAAAGTATTTATTTTAAATTTCAAAGAAAAATAGTTATGGACACTGTAGTGTACAAGTATCAAGCACAAATACTGCTGAATTTATCCTATAAGTGTTTAGCTCATTGAGCTAAAATTCCCACAGATTGATATTGACTCTGACACTGTTAGTTGAATAATTTTTTTCTTTGTAAATTTCATCATATTTCCAAAATGCTAAATGAAGTTGAGAATATCAGCTGTCAGAATTAATACATGTAGATCTCCTAGAAACATTTAAAAATGCTTATAACAGACATTGGCACACACAAAGACAATTGGAAAAGACCCTACAAAGCCAAAATTGACAAATAGGATTACATCAAACTTGGAAGCTTCTGCACTGCCAAAGAAATACTCAGCAAAGTGAAGAGGCAACTGACAGAATGGGAGAAAATATTTTCAAACTATACGACTGATAAAGGATTAATTTCCAGAACCCATAAAGAGCTCAAGAAACTCAACAACAGCAAAACAAAAAATTAAGTTAAGAAATGGTTAAAGGACCTGAACAGATATTTGTCAAAAGAGGAAATTCAAAGAGCCAACAGACATATGAAACAATGTTCAGCATCACTAGCCATCAGGGAAATGCAAAGCAATACCACAATAAGGTTTCACCTCACCCTTTTATAATGGCTCTCATATAAAAATAAATAAACAAATGCTGGCAAGGATGTGGGGAAAAGGGTACCCTAACCACTATTGATAGGAATGCTAAATATTGTAGCCACTGTGGAAGACAGTATGGAAATACCTCAGAAATAGACCCACCATATGACCCTATGTTCCTAAATTTGATATATGAAATACATTAAGTTTATATTCCTTAAATAAAATTTAAAAATATTTGCAGCTATCAATATTAAATTTTATTCGGGGCACCGGATTCTGTCCCAGTTGCCACTCTTCCAGTCATAGCTCTCTGCTATGGCCCAGGAGTGCAGTGGAAGATGGCCCAAGTGCTTGGGCCCTGCACCCCATGGGAGACCAGGAGAAGCACCTGGTTCCTGGCTTCGGATCAGCGTGGTGCACCGGTCACAGCATGCCAGCCTCAGTGGCCATTGGAGGGTGAACCAAAGGTAAAGGAAGACCTTTCTCTCTTTCTCTCTCTCTCTCACTGTCCACTCTGCCTGTCAAAATTTTTTTTTAAATAAAAAAATAAAAATATTAAATTTTATTTTAATGTTATTTGACATTGTTTTATTGTCCTTTGTTAATATGTTATTATCTTGTTAGTTTGCCTCTTCTTTATATTAAAACTTCTATTTAATGCCTAAAATGTTATATAAAATCACATTTTGCTTCAAGTTTCAGAGTAAATTTATCACCAAAAAATAAAAAAGCCAATAATGTTTTCAACCAAAGGTTAATGTGTTTCTTTTCCATAATATTCTTAATGAATATTATGTTTGCTTAAGTGACTATGGATATGAAATTTGAAAACCTATCTACTTAACATTCAAACATTTTATTTTAATGAGTGTATGATATTCCACCTGGTTAAGGAACCACAATTTGCTCAGTCACCAAAATTGTAATCTCAATGATTGACCCACTTGAGATCACTACATTTATCACCAAGCTATATTTTAATGATAATGCTAGTTGATAAAATATAATAAAAGTAAGGGGGGAAAGAAGAAATGAAAAATAACTTTCTAAGTGACAGGTCCTATAAGTGATGATTTCACTGAATCACTTCATAATCCACTTGAGCTGAGTACTGCCATTCTTTTACAGATGAAGAAATTAAAGGTTAGATATTTTTTAAGATTCCAGTCCTGAAAATCATGGGATTAAAGTTTAAAATGCATTCCTCACATTAACTCAGTAATACACACTGAATTGTGAAGATTTCATCACAGATTCATATACTATTCCATTAGTCCTCTAAAATTAAAATAATCATAGAAACTCACATTAGCAGTTAACTTATAGGATAAAAATTATATAAAGTAGTAAATAAGAGGGCTACTGCTGCTTCTGAAATCTTCCTCTCTCTGAAATAATGTTTGACTTTAAAGAATATGTGGAGCCGATGCCTTGGCTCACACGATTAATCCTCCACCTGTGGTGCCGACATCCCATATGGGTGCCGGTTCTAGTCCTGGTTGCTCCTCTTCCAGTCTAGCTCTCTGCTGTGGCCTGGGAAAGAAGTGGAGGATGGCCCAGGTGCTTGGGCCCCTGCACGTGCATGGGAGACCCAGAGGAAGCACCTAGCTCCTGGCTTCGGATCAGCGCAGCTCCGGCCGTTGCAGCCATTTGCGGAGTGAAGCAACAGAAAGAAGACCTTTCTCTCTGTCTCTCTCTCTCTCACTGTCTATAAAAAGAATATGTGGATGTTATTTATTAATTTTTTTTGCTTTTGTTTGTGTTTCAGTTCTTTTTATGTGAACAAGTCAATGATTTAGGAAGCACACATGAATAAGACATACATGTGTGTGTGCGTGTGTCTGTTTGTGCTTGCATAACGTTTTCACACCAAATACAGCAGAGAGAATAAGATAATAAATGTCAAACCTATTCAATTAATAAATTTTAAGAAATTAAAACATCAAGTCTTTTTTGTTTACTTTTTTTTGCTTTACATGTTCTGCCAGATAAATCTTTTATCATAGAAAAATACTTGATATTAGTAAAATGATTCAAATTACCATAAGACATAGAATTAATTAGACTCATTTATTTTATTGTAATTTCATTTACTTTGAGTATAATGCTAATTTCATTTTTATGGGAATTTTTAGATCATTTTTGTACAGAGCTAACAGGAACTTGAATGCTAAATGTGTTCTATATAATCTTACTAGCAATTGTAAGCCATTTATTGAAATAAACTTATTATAGGTTTTATGTAATATTCATTTACTTGCAAATCACTAAAGAATCATTTCACAATAATATATTAGATACTGTGCATTAATATGTAAGAAATAAAAATAAACTCTGACATTCATAGTAATTGTTTAAAAGAATAAACAGACATCTAAATAATTATAAAATTTGATCACCCCAGAGTAGATTTTTGTACAAGATATTATATTAACAAACAAAATAAGGAGACTGAATTTGTCAGGTACCTGTTCGGTATTGAATTGTAACTTCTCAAAATCCATGTTTATCTGGAATCTCAGGACATAATTTGTCTTGAAAAAACGGAATTTGAAAATGTAATTACTTAAAATGAGATCCCAGATTAGAATAGACCCTAAGTCAGGTAAGACTGGCATCCTTATTAAGAAAAGGGAATCTGAATGCAGAGACATACATGGATAAGGCGGTCTTGAGAAGATAAAAACAGAGATATTGGTTACACAGTGTCAAGACATGGAGTGTTCAGGATCACCCAAAAATGGAAGAGGCAAAGAAGGATTCTTCCATAGAGACATCAGAGGCTTCATGGCCTTAACTGGCATCTTAATTCCAGACTTTTAGTCTGCACTATTGTGAGAGAATGAATTTCTGTTGCTTTTGGGTCACTTTATCACAGTGTTTTTTATGTTGATCCTCAGAAACACAGATTTTAAAACTAGAAGTTGGTGCTTCCCTGCAATATGCATTAAGACATGAAGTAGCTTTAGAATTGAGTCAAGAATTGAGGGTTGGAAGAATTGTGAAGTACATGACCAATAAAACTTAGATTTAGCATAGGATATTGTTAAAGACTTAGGGATGTTACAGCCAATTCTGATGAGGGAGCCAAAAAAAAAATAAGCAAAGAATATATTTGACAAGTCTATTACTATAAAGAATTGCATATATTATCAACACAACATTAGTATGAGTATTATCATTAAAAGTGTTTATGGTGAGGTCTCAGAAAAAAATTAAAATGTTCATAAAAATATAAAAAAATAAAAAGACATAGGGAAGGCATTTGGTACACATCTCAGAGTTCTTTGCTCCAAAACCAAGTACCCTACTTGCAATCCAACTTTCAGGTAATGTACCCTAGAATGTATTAGATGGTGTCCCAAGTAACAAGCTCTGTGTCATCCAGATGGGAGTCCTGGACTGAGTTTTGAATTCCTAATTTTGACCTGGCCCATCCCCAACCTTTGCAGAAACCTGGGGAATGAACCAGTGAATGAAAAAAAAAATCTCATGTTTCTATCTGTCTCTATCTGTCTGCCTTTCAACTACATTGAAAATAAATAAATAAATAAATAGTACAAAAAAGAGACATATTTTTGGGACAGGTAAAAGGGTGATCCTTACAGAAAGGCAGACAAGTGGATTGAATTGAGTAGTACTGAGTGGAAAGTAGAACTTGCGATCTATTGACTTGAATACTCAGCTGGAGAGATTTCCAATAAAATTGTTCAAGATGTGTTTTAGTTTCTATTTTTAAAGATTTATTTATTTATCTGAATGGCAGAGTTACTAAGACAGAGGTAGACACACAGAGAGAGGGAGATCTTTTATCCACTGGTTCATGTCTCTAATGGCCACAAATGCCCCAGCTGGGCCAGGTTGAAGCTAGGAATCTGAAACTACACCCAGCTCTCACATGTGGCTGTCAGAGACCCAGGTGTTTGGATAATAATCCCTCTACTTTCCAAGGTGAATTAGCAGAGAGCAGATTGGAAGTGAAGAAGCTAGGATTTGAACACGCACTCATATGGAAGGGTGGATTTGCAGGTAGTGGCTTAACCTGATGTCTCACAACATCAGCATTATGATCTGGTTTCTTTTTGAGCTAAAAGCAAAAAAAAAAAAAAATAGTGAACAGATGAATTGTTTATAAGGATGAAAGTGTTAGGCAAAAAATAAAACAATTAGACACTCTAGAAAATTAAAATATTACCTTATCATAGTATAAAGTGTTCTAGAAACAAATTAAAGAGTGTGGCTGAACAGACTTGCTCACATGACTGTATATTGGATGGATTCAATAACTCATCTCAGTAGAATCCAAGAAAACAAGTGGGTTATCAAGGAAGGGCCTCTCGTACAATGACACAGATACCTTTGATATACATCTAAGGCTGATGACGTTTTTAAGAGTGTTTTATCATCAGAAACATTGCCAATTTTATTAACAGGGACAGAGAGGAAAACACAAAATGAAATATGGCTTTTAAATTTCTGAGATTATTTAGGCAAGAAAAATTTTCTGATAGGACTAGTTACAAACATATTCATTCTTCGAGAAACAGGAAAAATGACTGAGGAATGAGGCAGAGGCCAGAAAGGCAAGCTTGGAGCAGGCTGGAGGGGCTCCTGTACACCCAGAGGAGACTAAGGGGGCCTCCTGGAGCTCAGATGATGGAAATTCATTGAGTCCAGGAGTGAACTTTTCTCAGGTCTTATTCCTAATGGAATTTGCCATGGGAATGGCTATTCTATGTGTGTCCCACGACTGTACTTTTTAAAAATTTTTTTAATTCTTTTTTTTTTTTACAGGCAGAGTTAGACAGTGAGAGAGAGAGAGACAGAGAGAAAGGTCTTCCTTCCATTGGTTCACCCCCTAAATGGTCACTACGGCTGGCGTGCTGTGCCGATCCAAAGCCAGGAGCTAGGTGCTTCCTCCTGGTCTCTCATGCGGGTACAGGGCCCAAGCACTTGGGCCATCCTCCACTGCCTTCCCGAGCCACAGCAGAGAGCTGGACTGGAAGAGGAACAACCAGGACAGAATACGGTGCCCCAACTGGGACTCGAACCCAGAGTGCCGGCGTCGCAGGTGGAGGATTAGCCTAGTGAGCCGCAGTGCTGGCCATCTGTACTTTTTTTTTTTCCAAAGATTTATTTATTTGAAAGTCAGAGCTACACAGAGAGAAGGAGAGATAGAAAGAGAGGTCTTCCATCTGCTGGTTCACTGCCCAGTTGGCCATAACGGCAGGAGCTGTGCTGATCTGAAGCCAGGAGTCAGGGGCTTCTTCCGGGTCTCCCACGTGGGTGCAGGGGCCCAAGGATTTGGGCCATCTTCTTCTGCTTTCCTAGGCCGTAGCAGAGAGTTGGATCACAAGTGGAGTAGCCAGGACTCGAACTGGCACCCATATGGGATGCTAGTACTGCAGGCAGCAGCTTTTCCCGCTGCACCACAGCGTCAGCCCCCACAATTGTACTTTGGATTCAGATAATTTTACTTCTAGTTTCATAGGTACCAAGATGGAGAGAAATTTCTGTTAAAGACATATTATACCCAGAGTGTCACCCAGAATGGTTTAGATAACTCAGATTAAATTTTAAACTGTTTAATGTTGATATTTATATGAAATCTTAGAATTTGTGTTCCTGTTCAAATAGGTAAGAATTGTGGGAATCTTGGGATGAATTTTTTTTGTGACCAGTGAGTGTACTGGATCAAGTAGTATTCCCACATCACCCAAATCCATTTCTACCCAGAACCTAGCAATACCACCATTTGAGAGAGAAAAGTATATATTTATTTGTTTATTTATTTGAAAGGCAGAATGAAAGAGGTGAGGAGGGACTGAGAGAGACAGTTCATCTGTTGGTCACACCCAAATGGTTGCAACAGCCAAGATTGGATCAGGTCAAAGCCAAGAGTCTGGAATCCAATATTGTGGACCATTTTCTGCTGCCTTCCAAGGCACATTATCAGGAGCCTGGATAAGAAGTGTGGAACAGCCTATATGTGTCATGGCATTTCATGTGGATGCTTTAACTGCTGTGCCACAATTCTGGTGCCTATAGATTTAATTAGTTAAATTAAAATGGATCATACTGGTGTCCTTCCTACCAAAAAGAAAAGAAATTTGGGTGCAGAAACACACACACACACACACACACACACACACACACACAGGGAGAAGACAGTCACCTGAAGACTGATGTGGAAGTTAGAGCTATGCTGTGCAAGCTAAGGGATGCCCAAGATACAAGATGCTACAAGAGGCAAGGAAGGTGTCTCTCTTAGCGCTTCTAAACTGAGCATGGTCCTTCTAACACTTGACTTCAGAATTTTAGATTTCTCTTAGAGTGAATGCATTTCTATTGTGTTAAGCCAACCAGTGTGTGGTAATCTGTTATGACAGCTCTAGCAAGTTAATATTGTAGAGAAAGATTAGAGAGCACTTTATAGAGGAGCAAATATTTGAATAGGCATTTGAAGGATGAATATGTGTTTTATAGGAAAAAATTGTTCAAAAAATCATAGCCAAAGAGTAGCTTTAAACTGTTTCCAATTTAATTTAATTATCATTGACAAAATAAAGCTGCAAGAGTTTAAAGTGCAGAATTTGTTTTTTGCAAAGTATGCAGCCATCGGTGAAATCATGACAAATATCAACATAATATACATTTAAATTATCCCTAAATATTTTCTCAATCCTATTTGCAATTATTTCTTATTCACTCTCTGTACCCAATCCCAGTATGCCACAGGTCTGCTTTCTTTTCCTCTAGATTGCATTGCATTGTCTACAACTTTATAGAAGAACCATACAGATATAATGTTTTGATCTAGATTCATATAGAAAAATTATTATGAGATTTATCCATGTTCTTCTTCATGTGAAGTAGTTTATTGCTCAGTATTAGTAAATTTAATGACTGTAAAATAATTTATAAAATTTCCTATAGAGAGATATCTGATTTGTTCCAGTTTCTTTTTTTTTTTTTAAAGATTTATTTTTTTTATTTGAATGACAGAGTTACAGAGAGAGACAGAGAGAGGTCTTCCACTTGCTGATTCACTCCTCAATTGGGCCAATGGCCAGAGCTGCGCCGATCTGAAGCCAGGAACCTGGAGCTTCTTCCAGGTCTCCCACATGGATGCAGGGGCCCAAGGACTTGAGCCATCTTCCTCTGCTTTCCCAGGCCATAGCAGAGAGCTGGATAGAAAGAGGAGCAGCTGGGACTAGAACCGACGCCCTTGTGGGATGCCGGCACTTCAGGCCAGGGCTTTAACCCGATGCGCCACAGTACTGGCCCCGTTCTAATTTCTGACTATCACATCAGAATTATTGTGAAACACGTCTCGGCTTTTTTGCAAAGATCAAGTGTAGAATTGTTCTGGATATATATATATATATATATATAAAATATGATATTTGATATCATTAATATTATATAACATATTATAATATTAATACTATATAAATATGTTAATATATAATATTAATGGTATATTAAGTCCAAACATCCAGTGCCTCAGAATGTGGCCTTTCTGGAAACAGTCTATAAACACATAACCTAATTAAAATAAGTTCATGAATGTTGTTCCTAATCCAGTATGACTGATGTCCTTAAAAGAAGGGTAAATACAGACAAAAAATTGTAGTCTGGAAAGCTGGAAGGAAAAAACATGATGACCATTAACAAGCTGAGAAAAGAGACTGTGGAAGAAATAAACCCTGACAACAGCTTCATCTCTGACTTCTAGCCTCTAGAATTGTGAGAAAACAAATTTCTTTATTTTAAACCACCCAGTCTGTGGCATTTTGTTATTGCAGCCCCAGAAAGCAAATACAGTGGGCATATGCTTTCATTTCTCTCATGTGTTATTTAGAAGTGTAATGTCTGGGTTGTATTGTAGGTGTCTGTTTCACTTTTCAAGAAACTGACAAACCATCTTCCAAAATGATACCATTTTAATCCCCACCCACACTGTATGAGAGTTCCAATTTCTCTATGTCCTTGCCTGTGTGCTTTATAGTGATTTTAATTTTATCTATGCTTACAGGTGATCAGTGGTATATAACTAATATTAATTTCATTTGCTTAATGAATGATGTTCAAGATCTTTCTAATAATTGATGCTTAAGAATACAATGTGCCTACTTCAAAAATAATAATTTGAGTTAATTAAAAGTAAAGGAAGAAAAATAAATATTTCTATTTATCATAGTTAGGTATTTATCTTTTACAAATCAATATACTCTATTTTTTGTTGAATTCCTCCACTCTTGAATTTATCTTTGACTTTAAGAAAATAAATAAGAGACAAGTGAGTATTTTCATAATAGAAAGTAGCCCTTATTGATATCCATAAAAGCATCCTATACTTAAATACTCCATTTGGACCATTTCTGTCTAATTGCATTTTAGATGATATCAAGATTGCATTATGTGTTTTGCATCGCTTCAAAGGAATTGAGAAATTATTCTGAAGTATTTTGATGCCATAACTCTGCTAGAATTAGGCAACAGTACAGCCCTTTGCCATTTTGAATAAGCAATATTATGGTTTTTCTACTGTACATTTGAACAGAATTAATGGGTGCTATTATCCTGCTTTTTGTAATTTCCTCTGTTCAATTCCATGCAACTTTGCTTTAGTAATGTGTATAGCCTAAATCTCATTTGCTTTTGGGTTATATTTTAGAATACTTTGCAAGATTCCCTGGCTTCAAGTTCCATCTGTACTACTTGCTAGTTCTGTGACTTTGAGCACATTGCAACACTCTCTTTGCCTCAGTGTCCTCATTTATACACAGGAGATTTTAATGATATTTCCCTTCTGGGATAATTAAGCATCTCAAATGAATAAACTATTCAAGTTACTTAGAATATATGATGCACACTAAATAGATGATGTTAAGGCACTCTTTTCTCAAAATGTGGTTAATGAGTTCACTTTCTACAGACTTTTGTCGTATTTAATGAAATAATGTATGTGAAGGTTCTTGTATGTGATGTTTCCAAAAAGTAAAAATACTTCTTTTTTGTACTTTTATATTGCCACTGCAAAAACTCCAAGGAGTTTTCTAATTATGTTATAGTAATAGGCTATTGAAAATCTCATTGATATCAATAATGATAAATGTTTATGAAAAAAAAAAAGAGTTGATCTGGGTCTGATACTGTGATATAGTGAGTATAGCTGTTGCCTGTGACTCCTGCATCTCATAAGGGCGCTGGTTTATGTTCTTGCTGCTCCACCTCCAATCCTGCTCTCTGCTGATAGACTAGGAAAAGCAGCAGAAGGTGGCCCAAATGTTTGGGTCACTGCCAACCACATGTGAGACCCAGATGAGATGCCTGGCTGCTGGCTTCTGCTTGGCCCAGCGCTGGCTGTTACAGCCATCGGGGAAATGAACCAGGGAATGGAAAATCTCTCCCTTTCTTTATGTTTCTTCCTCTCTGTCTGTAACTCTGACTTGCAAAATTAATAAATGAATATTAAAAAAAGAGTTGATTGTTTTCTTTTATCGAGATAGCTCAACTTATAACAAAGAAAATCTTGGTAGATTTTTTGTTATGTTTATAACATGATTTTAATTTAAATCTGAGGGTGTAAAGTCCATTCCAAAGTATTTCCTAGACTATCAGATTAATCGAAATGTCTAGTGTTCTCCGTTTATCTTTTGGATTCAATATATATTGATACTGCAAACAAAATGGATGAAATTAAAATATCAATTAAGCTTCATGGTTGCTGAAAAAGTAGTAGCTTTGCATTTCTGGATTTATGTATGCTTTCAAAGTTCAGCTATGACACTGTGTGTGAAAGAATGAATACATACAAGCAAATGAGTGATGATTAATTAAAAGTAAATTGCATGAGAAATTTGAATTTTTACTTTATTAATGTTGGAGGAGCCTCATTTTTTAATAAGTAATTGGGCTAAATGCTTATTGACATTAGTTGATGAAGGTACTGAAAACAGAATGAACTTTCTTTGAACAAAAATTTTGACAGAGAAATACATTGTTTTCTCTCAGGTAATTTTTACTTACAAAGAGCTTTGCAAAATGTATTTTGCCAAATTTAATTATCTGACCATTAAGAAAAATGGTTTTCTCTTGCAAGCAGTGAAGAGAGTTCCCAGTGCTTTAATGTGTTTGGAAAATCCAAAATGAGTTTTTCTTTTATTTTTAATTCAAATTTGGCTTACATTTGGTCCTCTAGGAGACATACTGGAAGACATTTGCTTTGAAAAAATAATAATAACAATATTAAGGGTTTATGTTACTCATGAATGTGTTTTCCTTACTCACCCCCAAAAGGCTAAAAATGCCTCCTGGTGAATTATCTGAGTGTCTGCAGGTGCCAAATGTGTCAAGTTTGCACCTGCAAATTTCTGTGAATGTGAGTGAAGTAAGCATCCTGCTGAATTGTATATGGTGAATGCAATAAAAACAGATGAACCTAGGGACAGCTGGAGTCTGAGAAGAAATTGAAAATAACAACAAAAACAACGGCAATATATCTGGCAATTGTATCACTGTAATTCTCATCTTTCATTGGAGTACAAAGTGCATTTTCAGTATGAATTCACCAACAGTTGAATTAAAACTAGGAGAGAAATTTAACAGACTGCTCAATTAACCCAACAAGAATTACGACACAAAAACTCGGGTGTCTCTGCAATAGACCAAGCATATGTCTCCCTGGGCCAAGCCTTTGTATCCCACCATCAGACTTCATTGTCTAAATCCATTATCTGTGCGTCCTTACACCAAGTTTTATGTATTATTCCTTCAACTTGATTCTCTAATTACAGCTTTTCCTATTTCCATGGCCAACAATTAGCCTCCTGATTATTTTGAACCTCAGTTATTAAAAATATGTCCTATTACTAGAATTAACAAATATAATGGAGATCATCATAAAATTTAAAGAGTCCTGATTTTAACCATATAATTTTAACCATATAATTACTAGCTTAATCCTTTAAAACTTTATTTAAACAAAAGTAGTACCAGCAATTGCTTCCTGTTTGAATTGTGGGAAAACAAAACCATAAATAAATACAGTTTGTCATATTGCTACCAGTACATGAAACTATTGGTCAAAGAAAAATAGTTTATAGCAAAAACCTGCTACTCTAAGCATTTTCCTTCTATTTTTAACTTAAGTTCAAGGTTCACTTCACAAAAATAGTCTGAATATGTCTTCTTTTTATGGTTAACAAGAGCCAAATGTATCAAGTATTGGTTAGTGCTATAACAAAATATATTCCTGATATCTTCTCCTAATCTTCCACATACATTTCACATCATTCCACCAACTTTCATCTTCTCTGAGATAGAAGTGTAAGGTGATGTTAACAGCATACTGCTATGGCTCAGATAGATAATGATAATATGATAATATTATTATAATATATAATGATATGATATAATTTATAAAATGATAATGATAATCTAAAAAAGAATATGTTGTGGTATGATGATATTTTAGGCACCTTAAAAATGAAAATAAGAGCCTATGTAGATTATGAAGGCATCCATTTGGAAAAGTATGTTGTTCATAATTTTTCCAGAGGTTTAGAACTGTTACATATATATGCATACTTATGTATATTTATATATATATTTATGAATATCTATATATGTGTGTGTTTCATATATGTACTTTACTTGTGCACAAATATGCATGCACATACATATGTATCATATATGAGGATATTTATTTATTATAAGAAATTAGCAGGGCCAGCACTGTGGCGTAGCGGGGAAAGCCACTGCCTGCAGTGCCAGCATCCCATATATGCGCTAGTTTGTGTCCCAGCTGCTCCACTTCCTATCCAAGCTCTCTGCAGTGGCCTGAGAGAGTATTGGAAGATGGCCCAAGTTTGGGCCCCTGCACCTGTGTGGGAGACCTGGAAGAAGGTCCTGGCTCCTGGCTTTGGATCCGCGCAGATCCGGCCATTGTGGCCAAATGGGGAGTGAACCAGCGGATGAAAGACCTTCCTTTCTCTCTGCCTCTCCTTCTCTCTCTGTGTAACTCTTTCAAGTAAATAAATAAATTCATAACTAAATTCATAACTAAATACATAATAAATAAATAAGAAGAAATTAGTTCACAGGATTGATGATAAAGGCTAAATATAAAAACTTCAGTCAGCAAGCTGGAGACCCAAGAGATTTGATATTTATTTCCAATCTGTGTTCAAAGACCTGAGAAGCAGCACTTCTAACAGTGTATTTCCAATCTGATTCCAGTTGTTATGAGTAGGAAAATTCCGATGTCTCTGCTGGAGAACAGTCGGGTGCATGGAAAACATTTTCTCTTTTTCCATATTTGTCTGTCCACAATGTCATAAAGCTAATATCCATAACTCTATCAACTATCTAACTATCTATCTTTCTAGTCAATCTATTATCATCTATTCATCCATCCATATGCTCACAAAAACATAACAAAATAAGAAAGAAATACTGATGAAAATTGCAGTCATGATTTATGTGACAGGCCACATAAATATCACATAGGTGATATTTATAAATACTTTTATTAGCTGCCCATTATGCATTCTCTGCCTTCAGAAAGCAGTCTTCTAGTCACAGTTTTAAAGTAAAGGAGTGATTCAAATTTTTGTTCATGAGAGATCTGAGCCATTAATTATCCTGCTTGGATTGTGCTATTATTGTGGTCTAATGACTTTAATCACAGGTCATGGTAATTCAAAATGATATTCTTAGTAATCTCTTACATTCCTCAAGTACTCTTCCTTTGGAGCCTGGAAAGTCCACAATCAAGGTGTTGATTTCATTCCTCAGGTCCTTTTTACATCCATCTAACTTTACACAGCATCCGTATATGAGGAAGAGAGAGCAATGTCTCTCACTCTTTAAAAATCACTAATCACGTCATGAAGGGCCAACTTCATGACTTCATCTACCCTGGTAGTTTCCAAAGGCCACATCCCCAAGACTCCTTACAACATAAAAACTCTCATAGGGATACAGTTCAGTTCATGGCAGAAGAGGAGGGAGAAAAAAGGGAAAATTTAAAGGTTATTACGAAGAATTTTATTTAAGGAACAGAATAAAGGGCCTAGCAGTTTAGAAGTTTGAAACACTTAGGAGAAGTACAGAATTAGGGGGCAGATACACACAGAAGCTTGAAGGAAACAGAAGCTTGAGAAACTTTTTTCATCTATGATAGCACAATTTTAAATAGATTTCGTTTCATTCTTCATTCTCCAGATTTTAATTAGGATGCATGTCTATTGAAATAATTTTAAAAATTCATCACTTTTTATACCATCCACAAGGAGTCAACTTTAAACACAATGATAGATTAAATATAAATAATGTAAAGCATATATGATTGCACTCATCAAAAGAAATCTTGAGGGACCATATGATTAATAGATAAATGAAATTTTGAAATGATGAATATTATTAAGGAAAAAGAGAGATAACTTAGAATGAAAAATATCAATTCATCTAAATGACATAGCAGTCCTAAGGGTGAACCTTTTAAAAGTGGTTCCAAATACAAGAAAAATAATAAAATATAAACTGAAAGGGGAAAGAGACAATCTACAGTGACAGAATACAATTTCATCACTCATCTCTCAACAACTGAAGGAACAAGTAAACTAAAATAATAATCTCATAGTAGATGTAAATGACACTGGCAAGCAACTTGACTCAGTCGTTTATAAAACATCTGAGTTGAGCATCACAGAATAAAAACCTTTTACTAGTGCACATGTAATATTCAAAAAAATAGACCATATCCTGGGGTATAAAAATAGTGCTCAATAAATGTAACGGATTGAAACCATAGACATTGTGTTCTCTGCCCAGAATGCAATCAAGTATAAAGTTTGAATCATTAGTTTGATTTTCTTTTTCTTTTTAAAGTATAAACACATATATAAATTTCCTTAGAACATATATAAATGTTCCTATAAACACATATATAAATTTCCTCATTTTCATTATATTCAAGATATTTGATAATTTTTCTGGTGACTTTTTTCTTTAATATCATTGTGCTAAGTGAAATACCCAGGTACAGAAAAACTAATAATTTTTTCCTCTTATATGAAAAGGAATCCACAGAGTGTATGTCAATGTCATTTTATTTGACATGTAGATAATTATACATGTGTTTTATCTGAATTATGCCCTCCACATAATAGTATTTCCTTCCTCAATGTATGGCCCTTGTCATGAATGACATATCAGGTTAAATTAGTTTCTGTGTTCTAGAATAATAATATATGTTTGTGATTGTTTCTATGAAATATGGAAAAATGCTAAAAATAGTCATCTAAAAATAGTTATTAAGTAAATATATTAATCTATGTCTTTCTTACAATAGTTAAGATACCCACTTTCCACATCAGAGTACTTACTGTGAGGGATAAGAGAAGTCTGTCTTTTCCTACTACTTCAATTCAGCAATGATTGAGATTCTTAGCCAGTGTAATAAGGTTAGCCTCAAGACCTTTGTTTGTCACTTCTGCTTAGACTTCTATTGATCACTATATTTCTCAGAACTTGATTTTGATGACCTTGACTGTTTTTATAGTACTTGTCTGATGTTTTACAGGATGCCTCTCATCTGAGATTTGGATGATGATTTAGTCAATATTAGACTAGGGTAATTGTTTTTTGGGTGGAAAATCACATAGTGAAAGTCCTGTTTCACCATATCACATCAAGAACATACACTATCAGTACAGCTTATCACTATTGATCTTGACACTTATCATCTGGCTCAGGTAGAGATTGTTCAGTTTCTCCACTGTATAGTTACTCTTTTTTATCTTCTGTTTTGTGCTCTTTGTAAGGAAGTCATATTAGCTTCCTACATTGTAGGAGAGAATTGTTCTGGACTTCCTTGAGACAAGGGTATCCACATAACTTTTTCTAATTCTTCTGCCCAGGAGACGAGTCTTTGCTCACTCCATTTTGCTATGTATCATTTAACTTTATCTACATCAGCATGAGCTCAAGAATAAACCAATACAATGTTATTCATTTTGTTGCTCAAGCTGTACCAGGTTTGGTCCCTTGCAGGTCCTTCTATTAGTTCCTGTGCCCCCCCCCCCTTTTTTTACTTAATTTTCACTTTTATTTTTATTTTTTTAACTTTTATTTAATGAATATAAATTTCCAAAGTAGAGCTTATGGATTACAATGGCTTCCCCCCCCATACGTTCCCTCCCACCCGCAACCCTCCCCTTTCCTTCTCCCTCCCCTCTTCCATTCACATCAAGATTCATTTTCAATTCTCTTTATATACAGAAGATCAGTTTAGCATACATTAAGTAAAGATTTCAACAGTTTGCACCCACATAGAAACACAAAGTGGAAAATACTGTTTCAGTACTAGTTATAGCATTAAATCACAATGTACAGCACACTAAGGACAGAGATCCTACATGAGGAGTAAGTGCACAGTGATTCCTGTTGTTGACTTAACAAATTAACACTCTTGTTTATGGCCTCAGTAATCACCCTAGGCTCTTGTCATGAGTTGCCAAGGCTATGGAAGCCCCTTGAGTTCTCTGACTCTTATCTTGTTTAGACAAGGTCATAGTCAAAGTGGAGGTTCTCTCCTCCCTTCAGAGAAAGGTACCTCCTTCTTTGATGACCTGTTCTTTTCACTGGGATCTCACTCGCAGAGATCTTTCATGTAGGGTTGTGTTTTGTTTTGTTTTGCCAGAGTGTTTTGGCTTTCCATGCCTGAAATACTCTCATGGGCTTTTCAGCCAGATCCGCATGCCTTAAGGGCTGATTCTAAGGCCAGAGTGCTGTTTAGGACATCTGCCATTCTATGGGTCTGCTGTGTATCTCGCTTCCTATGTTGGATCATTCTCTCCCTTTTTTATTCTATTGGTTAGTATTTGTAGACACTAGTCTTGTTTATGTGATCCCTTTGTTTCTTAGTCCTATCATTATGATCAATTGTGAACAGAAATTGATCACTGGGACTAGTGAGATGGCATTGGTACATGCCACCTTGATGGGATTGAATTGGAATCCCCTGGTATGTTTCTAACTCTACCGTTTGAGGTAAGTCAGCTTGAGCATGTCCCGAATTGCACATCTCTTCCCTCTCTTATTCCCACTCCTGTGCCCTTTTGACATACTCTCAAAATTGTGTTTTGTTTGTTGATTGATCTTGAGTACCTTCTTACTTTATGCTACAAAAAGATGCCCAAATCTTCTCTTTCAGATTTTCTGTCCTACTCCCAGAATAAGCTGTGTCCCCAAAGAACCTCATTTCCTTTTTTAGAAAAATGAGATCTGACACTGATTGCCTTTTTTGTTACCAGAATGTTGTTTCTGCTATTTCTGTTTTTCAGCTGATAAGGTAAGGGATATATAAGCACTTTGTGCTTTGAATTATCAGAAAATCATAGTATTAGTGTTCAAATTTCAACCTTACTTTTTATGTGTCAGTTCATTAGTCTTTCACTATTCCAAATTCATGAACATTTACATTATAATTATTTTTAAAATTATCAGGCATTTTTGCACATTTATTTACATTTTGGTCTTCAATATACCTGCTATTACTTGGACATGTTGCAATTTATGTCAAACTTTATTTGTTTCTTACTGATATCTAATTTATGTGGAACTATTTATTTAAAATGTTTTCATATATAACTATCATTAGAGTAGTATCCAGAATGTAACAAAATTATTGCAAGCCAGTAAGCAAAAACAATAATAGAAAAGAAAACTCGTCAAAAAAAAATTGAATTGCATTTTGCAAAAAAGAATATCAAGTAAGCAAGTAAATATAATAGATAAAACTTTCTGTATTTTATTAGCTGTCAAGTAAATGAAAATTAAAATGATAATAAAACACTATTCCAAAACTGTCAGAATGATTAAAGTTAAAAGTCTGAAAAACGTTCTATGATGAATAAGACAAAGACTAACAGAAATTCTCATTCATTACTTTTAATATGTGCATTGGTACGATACATCTTTTTTGACAGGTAGAGTTATAGGCAGTGAGAAAGAGAGAGACGGAGAGAAAGGTCTTCCTTCCGTTGGTTCACTCTCGAAATGGCCGCTATGGCCAGTGCTGCACTGATCCGAAGCCAGGAGCCAGGTGCTTCTTCCTGGTCTCCCATGTGGGTGCACAGGCCAAGGACTTGGGCCATGCACCACTGCCCTCCCAGGCCACAGCAGAGAGCTGGATTGGAAGAGGAGCAACTGGGACTAGAACTCAGCACCCATATGGGATGCCGGCGCCGCAGGCAGAGGATTAACCTATTGTGCCACAACACGAACCCTGGTACAATACCTTTTGAATAAATATTTACTTTTTGTAATGTAATTGAATATACTCAGGAATATATTAGCAGAAATAAATATCCATTAAAACATGCACAGGAATGATCATAACTGGTTTAATATACCCCATTGGACATAAATTATGCATATATTATGAATAATATGAATAAATTATCATGTTATGTTCTTACAAGTAATATTAAATTACAATGAAAATAATTATTAGAATATTCAGACTTTTTAAAAATTACATACTTTGATTCCATAAATATAAACAAAGATAACATATTGTGTTAGAAATCAGAAGTGTGGGGCCAGCATTGTGGCACAGTGGCTATGGCTGCTGCCTGTAATGCTGGCATCACATATGGGAGACTTTTCCTGTCCCAGTTGCTTCAATTCTGATCCAGCTTCCTGCAGTGGCCTGAGAAAGCAATGGAAAATGGCCCAAGTACTTGAGTCCGGCCCACTCACACGGGGTACCAGGAGGAAGTTCCCAGCTTGGCCAAGTTCTAGTAGTCAGGGCCTCAGGGGATTAGACCAAGAATGGAAGGTCTCTCTCTTCTTCTGCCTCTCCCTCTCTCTCTTTGTAACTCTTTCAAAGAATAATAATAAATTTGTTTAAATAATAAAATTGTTTAAAAAATAATCAGAAGTGTGTTTCCATTGAGGTGGAAAGGGAAGCATTTAGGAGGAGGTGTATCTGTCTTACAAGGTGCTCAAAATGATTTATTTCTTGACTTTGCTGGTATTTACATCTACGGATTAAAAATCTGTGAATCATTCTCTGTGTATGTGATGCTTCAATTAAAAAAAGTTTAAAATTCAATACATAAAAAAAGGAAGAAAGGTATAAAAACATCTGTAAGCAAAGTGTTATGCTTTGCAGTCATTAAGTATCATGGGTTCGGCCTCCACTGCAAATTCAGAAAAGTATTGCTTGGAATAAAGATGAAATTTAGAGCTTTGTGAGAAAAGGTTGCCTAAGGCATAGTCTTTCAAAGGTGAGTTGTGTTGCAGAGGCAGAGAGCAGCACCATGAATGAAAATAAACAACGTGCCTACTCTGATTGAAAGTGTGCCTGTTTTAAAAATCTAGAAATGATATTTCATTCCTCCCTGTAAAATGATACATAAATACGGGAACAACAATAAAGGCAATAATTACAAACATTTTATTTGTAAATCCAAATTTAATGTTCATTAATAAAAATTGTTAGAACATACCAGGGGACTCCAATTTAATCCCATCAAGGTGGCATGTACCAATGCCATCTCACCAGTCCAAGTGATCAATTTCAGTTCACAGTTGATCATAATGAAAGGACTAAGAGTCAAAGGGAGCACATAAACAAGTCTAGTACCTGCTAATACTAACCGATAGAGTAAATAAAGGGGAGAGTGATCCAACATGGGAAGTGAGATACTCAGCAGACTCATAGAATGGCAGATGTCCTAAACAGCACTCTGGCCTCAGAATCAGCCCTAAAGGCATTCCGATCTGGCTGAAAAGCCCATGAGAGTATTTCAGGTATGGAAAGCCAAGACACTCTGGAAAAAAAAAAAAAAAAAAAAAAAAAAAAAAAAAACCCTAAATGAAAGATCTCTGTGAGTGAGATCCCAGTGGAAAGAACAGGTCTTCAAAGAAGGAGGTACCTTTCTCTGAAGGGAGGAGAGAACCTCCACTTTGACTATGACCTTGTCTAAACAAGATAAGAGTCGGAGAACTCAAGGGGCTTCCATAGCCTTGGAAACTCATGACTGGTGCATAGGGAGATTACTGATGCCATAAACAGGAGTGTCAATTTGTAAAGTCAACAACAAGAGTCACTGTGCACTTACTCCTCATGTAGGATCTCTGTCCTTAATGTGCTGTACATTGAGACTTAATGCTATAATGAGTACTCAAACACTATATTTCGCTTTGTGTTTCTATGGGGGTGCAAACTGTTGAAATCTTTACTTAATGTATACTAAACTGATCTTCTGTAAAAAAAAAAAAAAGAAGAAGAAGAAATTATTAATTCCCAACTTGACTCTCGCTGGGATTAAACATGACAATAGGTCTGATCTGATTTCATCATCATTTAAAAAATCATCTATTATTTTTCACTTTATGTTTCTGTGTGGGAGCTAACTTGAAATCTTTACTTAATGTATGCTAAACTGATCTTCTATATATAAAGAGAATCGAAAATGAATCCTAATGTGAATGGAAGGGGAGAGGGAGTGGGAAAGGGGAGGGATGCGGGTGGGAGAGATGTTATTGGGGGGAAGCCATTGTAATCCATAAGCCGTACTTTGGAAATTTATATTCATTAAATAAAAGTTAAAAAAAATAAAATAAAAATTGTTATTCATAAGGATTAATGACATTTTGATGAACAAACAATGTGATTCATCTAATTATTATAGAGTGCTTCTACTTAAGATAACTTTTTTTGAAAGATTTATTTATTTGAAAGTCAGAGTTATACAGAGAGAGAAGGAGAGGCAGAGAGAGAGAGAGAAAGAGAGAGAGAGAGAGAGGAAGACAGAGGTCCTCAATCCGCTGGTGCATTCCCTTAATAGGCCACAAAACCAGAGCTGCGCCAATCCGAAGCCAGGAGTTTCTTCCTGGTCTCCCACACGGGTGCAGGGGCCCAAGGAATTGGGCCATCTTCTACTGCTTTCCCAGGCCATAGCAGAGAGCTGGATTGGAAGTGGAGCAGCCGGGACTCCAACCAGCTTCCATATGGGATGCCACAATGCTGGACCCTAAGACAACATTTTACAATACTGGCATTAGCATAATTCATCTGGCTTTTGCATACATGTACATTTATATGGAAACACATAGAATGTAGCATACTGAACACTAGTAATGTATTTAACCAATTAATTATCCCAAATGAAGTGGTTTTGTTCACTTACAGGAAACAGCTTCCAGTAAATATATTCACTTTATTTGGTCTTTCTTTGAACTAAGTGAGTTTGAGTTTGCTTTTGCAATGAACTTAAAATTTATGGCAGTTTTTTTTTTTTTTTTTTTTTTTTTTTTTTTTTTTTTTTTGCTATAGTACTTCAAAAAGTTTTTGGAAAATTGGATTATAAATTTAGCATGTTGTAAAATTTGGAAATGAATACCTAATTTTTCAAAATGTACATTTTTATTTTAATTTATGAAGCGCTCTCATGGAATAAGCTCATTTTTTTTAAGATTCTTTACTTTTGGGCTAAATAAAGAGGCCATGTAGTTGAACTGTCAGTTGAAAATTATTCTGACAATAACAGTATTCTTGACCTTGTTTAAAAACACAGCGAAAAACATTTCTTCTGATAACTCCTACACTACGTATGGTCACTTACCCCACAATGTACCTAGCAATTTCACATAATTTGTCATGTTCAAGCTTTTATTTTGGTTTTAATATCAGTAATGCCTGAAGACATCCAGTTTCTTTTAACACCTTTCTTGCAAAAGCTTCCTTATAGCAGAAGGGCAACTATGAAATCAGTAATTATTAGTACTGTGAAGGTTCCACAAAAGTTAAAAAGAGCATTGCTATATAATTCAGCTATCTCCCACTTGAGAATTTATCTAAAATAATTTAAATCAGGATCACAATGCATATGTGCATTCCTATATTCATTGCAGCATTATCCCCAATAGCCATGATGATAAAACGATGTAAACATGCATATATAGGTGGATATATTAGGGGTATGTGGTATATGCACACAATGGAATATTATGCAGTCATAAAAATGAGGAAACTCTCACACAAGCACAAATAAACTTTAATAAGGACATAATGGTAACTTAAGTAAGCCAGTCACAAAGGGACAAACACTTAATGGTTCCATTTATCTGAGATATATAACATGGGCAAACTCCTAAGCAAGAGGTATAAAGGAGATTATCAGGGGCAGGTGGTATGGGAAGGATGGAGTTGCCATTCGATCAATGCAAACTTTCAGTCATGCATGATGAGCAAGTCCTGAGTAAGTCTGCTCACAACATTATACTTATAGTTAGCAATACGTATTCTCAACTTTATTTTTTGTTGAAAGCATATTGTTCCTAATTATTTGTTCTTAATGCAATAAAAAGAATGATCGTCAGAAACTTAATATGCATAAAATTCTGATCTCAGAACAAGACTAGTGACAACATTTGTGCAGTGTTGATTATATGTGTAGGAAATGTTTTTATCTCAATCCCTATCTGTAGATACACACCTGTTCTCAACTAGAACAATAAACACAATAATCAGTGCAACCATATTATTGCTATTAAGAATTATAAGCCTATTTTGTTGGGTTACAGATGATTTAAGCTGAAAAAACCTATCTCATGATCAGTGTATTCATATTTTCTGAAACTAGGAATTTTAACTAAAGACTAAATATTACTTAGCTTCCTATAACTTTTCCAAATGTATCTAATTATTCATTTTTGTATCAAAATGAGTTCCTATTTTTTTACGTCATTAAATTAAGATTCTACAAAAGAATGGATTTCAACAGTATATAAGCATTATGCTATATGATTTTCAGCAAATTAACACATTAAATCTGAATTTAATTTTTATTACATGTGATAGATTAATTTTATCTTTCAGATGGTAAAAGACTGTGTCAAGATTTTAGCATCAAGGGCAGGTGTTCAGTCTAGCTCTTAATGTACTTGCATCCCATGTCAGAATGCCTGGGATCAATTCCCAGCTCTGGCTCCAGAATCCAGCTTGCTGCCACTGTAGACCCTGGGGGGCTGCCATGATGGCTCAAGTAGCTGAGTTCCTGTTGTCCACATGAGAGACCTGGATTGAGTTCCCAGCTATCTCCTTCAGTCTTGGCCTACTCTTGGTCATTGAAGATATTTGGAAAGTGAATCACCTCTGTGTCTCCTCTCTCTCTCTCTCTCTCTCTCTCTTTCTTTCTCTCTCTCTCTCTCTTTCTCTGTGCATGTGTGTGTGTGTGTTTGTGTGTCTATCTGCCTCTCCCTGTCACTTTGCCCCTCAAGAAAACAACTAAAATTTTTAAAAACACAATTATAGCTACCTGTCCAATTATTTCTAATTAGTAAAAAAAAAAAAAAAATGACAATGATTCCAGGTCTGGCTTGCTAAAGAAAATATTCTTTTCTCTGTCATTTTTTATTCAAAAGTGTACTCCAAAGATCAATACTACCACTGGAAACTTTACTAAAACAGGTCTGCAGCCAAATATATTTAGGAAATGTTGGGTATAATCCTATACTTTTGCAGATGTACTTGAGTATAATTTTAGTTCTGAGAAGTTCTGCAATGACAAACTGAATTTTACTTAATGAAGGGATTTCCAAACTTGTTTCACTCTAAGCCCTTTCTCCAGTCACTAATATCCATGCAGAGAAATCTTTTTGAGGAAAATTTGTAGAAAATTGACTCTTACAGTATAGTTGCCTGATTTTTTTTTCAAATTGGATTTATCATAAACATAATTGAAATACTGATGTTTGCTACAGTATAGAGGAAATTGAACATATTATATAAAGATAGTCACCAAAGGTCCCATATTTTATTATTCCATTTTAATGAAATGCCCAGGATAGGTAAATTCATAAAGACAGCATGAAGATTAGTAGCTACTAGAGGCTTGTAAGCATGAAAAAAAGATAGGGACTGTTTGCTAATGATTGTGATGCTTATTTAGGGAGTTATCAAAATGTTAGATAATTAGATAACAAGCCTGGATGCATACCTCTGTGACTGTACATACTTCAAAAAGGGTGTATGTACTATATGTGAATGTCTCATAATCAAGCAGTTTTTAAAAGTAAAGTAGATTCAGAGCCGGCACTGTGGTGCAGCAGGTTAAAGCCCTGGCCTGAAACGCAGGCATCCCATATGGGTGCCGGTTCTAGTCCCGGCTGCTTCTCTTCTGGTCCATCTCTCTGCTACAACCTGGGGAATCAGTAGACGATGGCTCAAGTCCTTGGGCCCCTGCACCTTTGTGGGAGACCCAGAAGAAGCTCCTGTCTCCTGGCTTCAGATTGGCGCAGCTACGGCCATTACAGCCATCTGGGGAGTGAACCAGCAGATGGAGGACCTCTCTCTCTGTCTCTTACCTCTCTCTGTAACTCTTTCAAATAAAATAAATCTTTAAAAAAAACTAAAGTAGATTCAAGAGGAAATATATATGTTTATTAATCACAATTATAGCCAAATACATAAAAAACTCAAATTGACTTTTAAAAATTACTACTTGAAAAGTAAATAGATGGTCTAGCTAACACATGCCCTGGGCACCAGTGAGATAACATTGAGTTTAACACCCATTCTTACATTTACCAACCATGTGATTCTGGACTAGAAGCTTAATTTTGTTATTGCTGATGACTGGTTCTCTGTAAAATGGGGATAATAGCATCTGCCTTATTGAGATATTGTGATTGATAGATGAGACAACATTCAATCATCTTGCAATGAGTGGAGCACAGAGATTTTAGTTGCCAGCAGTGATTTCCAATCCTTTTTGCATGCCAACAATATTGTCTCAAGGTATGAATCAAGCTCTGTATGCCCAGTTCTCATTCAGTCCCAGTTGGCCTAGAAGCCAGATAAGTAAATGATCAAGAAAGTCAAGAAAGATGAGGAGGGATTGAGACTACCCACAAATAAAGACTGGATGACATTTTCTGTGATAATGACTTATCCATGACGTTTGGGTAGAAAGTTTAGGCTGGGTGAAACACAGCTTTTATTGCATGCATCTATGTGGATTATGTAGCTATTTGTTTTTTCTTTGTATTGCATACTTCTAGGCACTATTTCTTTATTGTATACATATATTTCTATTTTATCCATCAGTGATTTTCATAGTAATAATAAAAGATAATCTGTAATTTCATTTGGACTTATCCCCATTTCATGTAAGTTGGAAGGAGGTCAGTGTAATGACCCTCACAGTATGTAATTTCATTCGATTTTATCTAGAATATCATTGGGGGATCTCAATGAGTTTATATCAATTTTTCTAGAGTTCTCCCAGTAATGTCTCATGATGAAAAATAAAAAATGCAAATAGATTTTGATGATTCTGAATGCCATTTCTAGAATTACTTATAATACCAATAAAATTGGAAACCAAATACATTTAGTAAATTGCATTCATGTGGTAATGGATTGTTGATAAGAAACAACGAAATGTATCACTGAAGATAGAAAGTTGAGGTAGTGACACTTTTGAGTGTTTAATTCCTCTACGATAATCTTTGCACACTGTACAGTAAGGGGTCTATGTGGTGAAAACCACTCCGGGATAAACAAGTCAAGAAAGATCAAGTGTGGGATTTGTTGAAAATAAAAAGAGCCTATACTTGTAATAATAAAAGGATTGTATAATTATCTATTGCTGAAAAAAGTAAACATAAAATAAAACCCCTATTAAATTTCTTGAATAATTAAGGCCAGTTTACTTTGCATGTTTTTTTTAAAGATTTATTTATTTGTTTTGAAAGGCAGAGTTATAGAGAGTCTGAGGCAGACAGAAAAAGAGAGAGAGAGATCTTCCATCCAGTGGTTCACTCCACAAATGCCCACAATGGCTGAAGCTGGGCAGATCCGAAGCCAGGAACCAGGAGCTTCTTCTGGGTCTCCCAGCTGAGTGTAGGGGTCCAAGGACTTGGGCCATCTCCTACTGCCCTCCCAGGCCATAGCAAGAGCTGGATAGCAAGCAGACCAGAATAAGCCCCCAGTGGGATGCTGGCATTTCAGGAGGCAGCTTTACCGGCTATACCATAGTGCCAGACCCTTGTTGTTTTTGTTTGTTTGTTTGTTTTTTGTTTTTGTTTTGTTTTGTTTTGTCTCCTTGATTTCTATTACTGCCCAACCCATGACATTTTCCAAGAAATGTAATCTTAAATAAATGGAGAATTTATGAGATATGAGGTAAAAATTAATTAAGATTGATGCTTCCTTTGAGTCCTCCTGAACTTTTGCCAAGGGAAAGCAATTATACAAAGGTGTGAAATAGAGTTATACTCCAGAGCCACATGATCAACTTACTCTGTGTCGTGGAATCCCAGACTCCCTGAAATTTTCAGGTAAGAATGACGAGGTGAACCGAAAAGATTTTATTTCCTGTAGCAAAACGAATGTAATCCTATAGTCAGCTTCACTGGTGTAATTTTTTTTTCTTTATTTGTAAGGAAAGTTAAATCCCAGGATGCAGAGGAAATATTTTTATCAGAAAAACAAAGCAAAAATAGCAAAACATTGCTTCCAAAACATTGCTAATTCAGTGTCACTGAAAAATTTCCAATTGCAAGGTTTATTCTTTGCATGACTAACAAACATAATTTTAAAGATGTATGTGGAAAACATGTTGGGGATTTTATTGATATAAATTCATGTTGGAACCTTATATTCAAACATTAACAAAATTACCTTCTTGGCAAATTTAAATACATATTCATTAAATATTGAGTGGTTACTGTCATCTGTCTCACAGTATGGCTCAGGAAACAATTAGTTTTTCAATCTATACCCTGTAATACAGAAAAGGAAAACACTAAGGTGTTTTAAATATTGTCACATTTTTATTTAAATACAAGCAGCATTCATATAAATATTTCTTCCAACAGTTTGAAATTAAATATGAGCAGTAGACATAAACAGTTGAAATATCTTTATGTTTCTTTCCTGGCAATTAGGCCAAAAACAAATGGTCTCAAGTAGAGAAGACATATACATACTTATATTTATAAATTTATGACTAGTATACCCCAAAGAGCCAATTAGAGTAAATGTCTTTTTTAAAAAACCTATTGAAATTTCTGGTGTGCACTGCTGATTTGCAAGATAAGACTATTAGATAAAACCAAAATTCATAAGCCTAGGTTTAAAAAAAAACATGTTGGAAATGTTAATAATCAAACTTAATTGTAATTTTTTTGCTATTATAAGTATGCTGTAATCTTTAAAAGTAACACAATAGGATTTTGAACATAATCAAACTGAAAGAATAAGAGAATTAAAAGAGGATGCACTTTCAGGTTAAAAGGCCAGCCATACATGATTATTCTAAATTGTTTGGTTTACCATGTGTAAACTGGAAGTGTAGATTTTTTCTATGAACAAATTCTATTTTTTATTTTTTTTTTTGCTTTAGATTATGGTTCTTACAAAACTTGATGCCAAATAAAGCAGAGTTTTCAAATACTAACAGTTCTGTTTAACTACAATTTCATACAATCATTTGAAATCCTATTTAGAAAAATGCTAGGGATTTTTTCTTGTAATTAATTGCAAAAGTTCAACCGACTAGCTTGTAGTTTTTATGAACAGTGGAGAAGGAAGAAGAAAGCAGAAGAAAGAATGGTATTAACATTGTTTGCTGGATTCCACAATGTTTCATGTAACAGCTGTCTTTACTTTTTTTTATTTATTTTATTTATTTGAAAATTAGAGTTACACAGAGAGAGAAGGAGAGGCAGAGAGAGAGAGAAAGAGAGAGAGAGAGAGATCTTCCATCCGCTGATTCACTCCCCAATTGGCTGCAATGGCCAGAGCTGTGCCGGTCTGAAGTCAGGAGCCAGATACTTCTTCCAGGTCTCCCGCTTGGGTGCAGGGCCCCAAGGACTTGGACCATCTTCTACTGCTTTCCCAGGACATAGCAGAGAGCTGGACTGGAAGTAGAGCAGCTGGGACTCGACCTGGCACAAATATGGGATGCTGGCACTGCAGGCAGTGGCTTTACCCACTATGCCACAGCATCAGCCCCAAGAGCTATCTTTAAGATTAGCAACTTCTAGGTGTTATAGCTCTTAACAACTCAATTTAAGGCTGTGGTGGTAGACAAAAATGCATTCTTGGTTACACTGATACATTCAAATTGGTTATAATCTAGTGAACATTTAGAGGGAATTAAAAGCTTAGAGTGTTGATGAAAATTGTGTGATCTTGGGGTCGGCACTGTGGTGCAGCCGGTTAATGCCCTGGCCTGAGGCACCAGCATCCCACATGGTCCTGGCTGCTCCACTTCCAATTCAGCTCTCTGCTATATCCTGGAAAGCAGTGGAAGATGACCCAGGTCCTTGGGCCCCTGCACCCACGTGGGAGACCCGGAAGAAGCTCCTGGCTCCTGGTTTTGGATCAGCTCAGCTCTGGCCCTTGCTGCCAATTGGGGAGTGAACCATCAGATGGAAGACCTCTCTCTCTCCTCTCTCCCTCTCCTCTCTCTGTGTAACTCTGACTTTCAAATAAATAAATAAATCTTAAAAAAAAGAAAATTATCTGATCTCTCACTTTGCTCCCATACCAAATGCTACAAAACATCCTGTTATGAGAGTGCTTCAAAACATTGGTGGAAACATGGAATTTGAACACAAATTAATTTCAGTGGAAAACGTTTTGAAATACATGAATAGATTTTTTTTTTTGACAGGCAGAGTGGACAGTAAGAGAGAGAGACAGAGAGAAAGGTCTTCCTTTAGTCTTGGTTCACTCCGCAATGGCCGCTGTGGCTGGCGCATCGTGCTGATCTGAAGCCAGGAGCCAGGTGCTTCTCCTGGTCTCCCATGGGGTGCAGGGCCCAGGGACTTGGGTCATCCTCCACTGCACTCCTGGGCCACAGCAGAGAGCTGGACTGGAAGAGGGGCAAACGGGACAGAATCTGGCCCCCCAACTGGGACTAGAACCCAGTGTGCTGGGGCTGCAGGCCGAGGATTAGCCTGTTGAGCTGTGGCACCAGCCATGAATAGATTTTTTTCATAATATAAATTTCCCATCAACTTTTGGAAGCTTGCTTGTATTAGATTTTTACATCATGCATACTGTTTCCAATTTTCTGTGACTTCTGTTGCCTTCCACTTTGTTCCATATCTTCTGTTTGTGCTGTTAGCAGTTGGTCTCAAGACAAAATTCTAATGGGTTGCTCTGTCTTTTGACCTCCTCATTTCAACCTGGCCCATATAAAATACTTTGCTCTATGGATTAATCTTCTTGAAGCACATTTTGGGTAGATTGATTCTTTTACTTGACTACGCATTGCTTAATAGAGAATTTAATTTTCTTACTGAAGCACTTAATAAACTTGAAAATCTGCTCCCTTTATTTGCATGAAAATTTCCAGCACTAACAATGTGTAGTGAAGGTGAATTTCACTCAGTTTCTACTGGTATCAGTATATGTATGTATATATATATATATATATACACACACACACATATTTATATATATATACACACACACAAACAATATATACCGTTTCTTCATCAATGAGTAGAAAATCTTTCACTGATTTGCCAAATTCTGATCTACTTTTAAAAGTATTTTGTTATAACTAAAAATATTTCCTATTAAAGTGAGCCTGTGTGATAGACTATTTGTGTAGGAGGTCACTCAATGTGGGTACAGCTGGATGTGATTTATTACAAGGTAGAAATAGGAAATATAATACCAAATTACCACTGGTGACAATTCCTTACTTTTTGAGCCAAATAATAACTGTTTTGTGAGTACATAAGATAACTTGGTCAAGGCAGCAATAAATGCATTCCAAACAGCAACAAAATATAAACAGTACATTTACCCCTCAGGATGATAATCATGCCTTTAAAGACAATTGAGACCCTTGTTTTGGTGCAATTGTGATTGTGCTATGATTATTATTCTCTCATATAATGTTACTACAGTGTTTAAATGACTGTTGTGTGCTGCTGAAAACCATCTAGAATTCCAAATGTACAGCAAATACAAAAGTGTGTACCTCTGCTCAACCAATCTCATTATCTTCGAAGGTATGTTTTCTACTTTGCCCCCAGTCTGAGAATACTTCCCTAGACTTCTCATCCTTCAGAGTATCTGACCTCAGATTCACCTTCTTCATTAACAAGTCATTATCTAAATTTCTTCAATAGTGTAGCAGAATTTCTCATGTGGGCATTACTATTATTTGTTCTAAACTTCTTTGACAATCTGCTCTATTATTTTTGTTTATTTGCTTGCTTCCTCCATAGAGTTAAAAATTTGTAGGGTGATAGGTCTTATCATCATTTTTGTTTCTATAATCTCAAGTTTTTCAGTTCATAGTTCATAGTGGGTTCATGAAAAATATTTGTTTCATAAATGGATTACATTACATTAAATGTGAATTAATGAACATTTTAAAAAAGCAAAATAAATTATTCATATTTTGAAAAGACTGCTTTCCAGATGCTAAATATATACACAACCATAGTTTCCTTGTTCAGTGCCAATTAATTCCTTAGGGATTCAAAATCATTTCATAATTTCAAGCTCTTTTGTATATTGTCATATTATTAGCTCTAGAGATAGCATATCTTTCTATTTTCTAAATGTATTATATCATCTTTATCAAATATGTATTCATGAAAATTAGATAAGACTATTCCCTCATTTTAAAGCATATTCTTGACATTTTCACTGATACTAGAGTTTTGAAAACTCCTTGGCATCCTTAGTACTTAGTAGAATTAAGTGTTTTAGGCTCCCAATCTATTAGTGATTGATTAATGCTTCTTATTACCATTTTGTGACATTTTGCTTAAATTCTATTAACTTTGTTTTCATTTAATCTGGATAATATTTATTTATTTTTGTTCCATGTCTATATGCTTTAGTGTGTGATCTGTATGATTCTTCCACCTATTCTGTCTTTGAAATTCATCTTTGATTTTAAAGCAGGGACTTTTAAGGTAATATCTATAAAATCAGCATTGGATATACCATAGAAGTAGAGCATTAAAAAAATGCCTCTATTTATTCACAAAGATAGAAATCCCTAAGAAAAGTACTAAGATGACTTTAAGGAAGCCTGTTTTTTTTTTTGTTTTTTTTTTTTTTGATGGTTCTGCACAGAGTAAACTATTGTTGTAGCCTCCTTACCTTAGTGGTGCTATTTGTTCCTTGACCATGATGGGAGAAGGAAATTGTGAGGTGGGTGGAGAGGAGGACAAACACATGCTTAACCTATTTCATTTATGCTACAAACATTTGCTGAGCATGGAATACCTGCTAGACTCTTCTAGTTGCAAAATATATAACAGTGAATAAGACTAAGATTCTCCTGCTATGAAGTTAAAATTATTTAAAAGTAAAGGGTAGAGGATGCATATGATGCATGATAAATAAATCATACATGAGCAAATGACTATATACTTTGGGTGGTGGTGATGGAGCAAAAGGGAACTGTTTTATTTGGGGTGGATTGTAAGAGAAGGGTTCATTGAATCAAAGATATTGCAGATGAACCTCAAGTGACATTAGGAAGCCAGATATATGAAACTGAACTGGATTAAAGAGCACTCAATGTAAAAGGGCAGGTAAGTGGACAGGCACAAAGTTGTGAATTGTTTTTGTTTCCAAGGAATTAAAAAGAAGATCAAGAATTATCTCAAAACAATTCCATTAGGAAATGGAAGAAGGATCCAAATAGACATTTTTCTAAAGAAGAAATACAAATGGGAACAAATTCTTGAAAAAAAATGTCCAATATCACTTCTTGGAAATTAAAATACAAATCAGCAAAAGTCATTATCTCACTCTAGTCAAAATGGCTATTGTCAAAAAGAGAAAACAACAAATGCTAGTGGAGAAAGGGAACCCTAATACACTATTGGTAGGAATGAAAATTAATACAGCTGTGATCCATGACATTATGCATGTTCCTCCAGAAACTAAAATGGGTCTACCATGAGACCCAACTATCTTACTTCTGGAAATATACCCAAAGGAAGTGATATCAGGCAATGAAAGAGATGCTCTCCTATTGTCAGTGTAGCATTATTCACATAATCAAGATATGGAATCAACCTCGGTGTCCAATGTTAAAGACAATGTTTTATCTATGTTTATATATATATATATATATATATATACATATATATATATACACACACACACACATATATCCCTATATTTATCCACAATGAAATATTGCTCAGTTATACAAAACCTGTCCTTTGTAACATATTGATGGAATTGAGATTGTTATGTTAAGTGAAATAGGCCAGACACACACAGAGAAATAGTGCCTATTGTCTCTCATATGAGAAAGTAACAGACACACACACACACACACACACACTCATTCAGTATTATTCTAAAATGATGATTACTAGAAGCTAAAAAGTGAGAGACATATGTGAAGAGTTGATAATGGGTTCTAAAATACAGCTGGATATGGGCAGTGGATTCCCTTATTTCAAAGAACGGTAGGTTAACTATAGCATGTGATAAAAAGCCTGGAAAGCCCAATTGCTTGGTATTAGTGGTTAATTCTGCGTAATTTGTTGAAATACTGCTCTAAACCCCTATATATATATATATATATATATATATGCTTATATATATATGCTTCATGCTGATTCAAAAATCAAAAATAAATTTAAAACGAAAATCAGTTGTCTTTGTGGGTGGAGTATGCTGAGTATGCGTGGAAAAATAGGCTGATCATGATTTTTACAGCACATAATAAAAGCTTTGTGTTCACTTTGATTATAATTAGATATAATTAAGTTATTTTAATGAAGAGAAATGGTGGAGGGAGAAGTATAAGAAATAATTCAGAAATAAAAAGACAGAATTTGAGTGCTGGGAAGAGTGAAGAAGAAATTGATAAGCTTAAAATAAGAAAAAACCCATGATCCACAAGATCCTACAAACTTATTTTTAGCTGTCATGCCTCACTCCATCAGATGGCTTGATAGCTTAGTCTCCAAAGTTCAGTTTTTAATTGACATTTGACAACTGTTTCCTTCAGGTAAAGATACTTAATTTTTTTCATATAAGATGGAATTAAAAATAAGGTTAGTTTGGTTAAAATTTTTGAAGTTCATATATACAAGGAATCTTCAAAGGGTTCATGGAAACTGCATATTATTAAAAAATCTGCATAGATTTCAACAATTCTTGAACCAAATTAAAATTATTTAAGTCACATTCTATGAACTTTTTGAAGTATATTGATACATTCATCCTACATATATAAATATACCTCATCTTCATAAAACTAGGATTATACATTTAGACACATGTAAATATTCAAAATGTCTCATAATAAGGCTTGGGGTATACCATGTCTGGGAAGCTATGCTGATGCAGCATATCCAAGCACATTGACAACTATTTAGGCTGCAATAACAATATCTTGAACCATTATTGGTGATATAAATTTATTTCTCCCATTTTGGTAGACAAAAACCAGGGCATCAGCAGTTTGGGTATTTGGTAAGGGCCTTAGTTTCCTTTTCCTTTTGTTATCTAAGGTTTACATTTTTTGTGTATTTCATATACACAGGTTTAGGAACATTGTGATAGTTCCTTCTCTTTATAGGTGAAATCTTATTGCTATATCCACACATGGTATAAAGGGCAAGGCTGCTTTCTAGGGTATTTTTTATAATGAGATTCTTCTGATTCATGAGGACTCCACCCTTGTGACCTAATCACCTCTCAGAGATCTCATATCTTAATATCAACACACCGAGTATTAGTTTTTGAGATACAATTGTGGAAGAACACAAACATTCAGATTTTTGCAGACTAACAAATCTACCACATTTATTTTATAAGTTTCAACAATAAAGGCAATAAAGTAAAACATTAATGTCATAAAATAATTTGCAAAATAAAGCAGGATAAAAACAAGTACAGTTAAAGCGGGAGGTAATAGTAAAAAAAGAAAATCCTGAAATCAATTTCTTTTCTGGGTATTATGGGGTGATTGATCTGTAAATCATTTACTCTTTGATCTGGTTTTTAAATTATACAACAGTTGCTTCCTTAAAATACACCCTCAAGGAATGTGAAAGCACACATAAATTCATCTCAGGATATGTTACTTAATTTACAGAGAAAAAAATCTTGGCATCAAATATTTCTACCTTGAAGAGACTTAAACCATAATGTTATATGTCCCCTTGATTTTAAATATCAGATAATGAAAGTTCAGTAAAGTGAAAAAAAAATGACCTCATAATACTGAACACACTATTATCAGAGAGAGCACTAAGGTTAGATCTTTTATTATTGCAGGCAGAGTTTTGTATTTAAGGTCTCAATTAAGAAGAAACTGGAAAGATATATAGTGCCACAAAAGCAAAGAAGCTCCTTTATGTATAACCTGTGATAAGCTGATGATTTTGACATAAAAGTGCAAGATTGTGTGGAGACACTCCCTGAGTGGATTAACACAAACAAGATAGATGTCTAGAGTAAGAGTATTTATGAACTCATTTTTCTCTTTTCTTTAATTGTTGGCTGTTACGGTTTCCATGTTTGTGAAATTGTTTTACCTCCCATAATGATAACTCTTAACCATTAGTTACATTTTACAGTAAACAATTTAGATTGGATGTGTCCTTGACTTTGATATGTTAGGGAAAACAGAAGCAAACAAAAACTCCTTGATATTCTAAGTCATGTTTAAATCCTCTGAAACAATGTAACAAAAACACATTTAGAAAGATATGTAGAGTTATGGATGTAATGAGGAGGAAGCCCCCAAAGAATAACTGTCAACCCATATGACCCCAATTTCTGTAGCTTCAATAATATTGCTACTAGAAGGAAAGAAAGCTCATTTTTACTAGCTTCCCTGGAGACAGTATCTCCAATCAAAATTGATTACTTTTTCATGCTATATATCATGCAGAATTGTTAACAGGAAATCTACTACTCACTCATTCCCTTGGCCTACTTCTTGGCAACTCCATTACACTGTATTTAATTTTCAAGTAAATAACATATTAAAAATTAATCAGAGGAAAGAGTAATTTAGAATTTAGAGGTGAAATAAAAGTAAATGGAACATCCTAAGGTATAAGAAAATCTACCAAAATTTATATTTAAATTTCAGACTCTGAAGGGATAGAACATTGTTAAAATATCCCCTCAGCCATTTAAATTTTTAGTACAAGTAGTTTTCCAGTTCAAATTGGTAGAGGGTAGATTTCACTACAAAATTTCCTTGATGGACTCAATAAAATTATTTCTAGGAATTCTGCTCTTTGCAGTTGTATTATGGTAAGGGACAAGTATTCTTGTATGTGTACAGCCAATAAAGTATTAAGTAAGTGAAATATGGAAATATGGTCCTCTCTTAACATGACAAATATAGAAAACTTGGAAGCACAAGCTTAAAATCAGAGATTTTAGCCTCCTGTGGGTCACACAAGAGTAGATAGCACTCAGCTCTTTAATTCAATGCTTTTTTTTTTTTTCCATGCTCTGCAATAAACAGTACAAGAGGCTTCAGGTACACATGCATGAATGCACAATCCATTTATCCAAGTTTGCATACTCCACAAGTATCTGCTCCTTGACCACCATTTCGGCCTAGAAATATGACTAAGGGCCCACTGTAACAGAAAAGACTGAGAAAGCTGAGAATGCAGGCTTTGATTTGCTTGGACCATGAATTCTAGGGTCGTGTAAAAAAGTCTAGAAGCAGATGTGATGCGACAAGGTGGCTATGGTCCTTTGACTACAGCGATGCCTCTCCTCATCAAACAGCTACTATCATCAGAAATCAAGGAGGAATCCTCTATATTAGGATGAAGGAAAGTGAGCTGTCATTATGGTGATATTGTTCTCTGAACAACAGTCTTTCCCAGGAGGGACTGATGAGCTAACTCTACATCATGGAATCATTTAAAAGACAGGGTGACTTCACCACATGTGCTTCTTCACCACTCAGTCTCCTGGAGGACTGGTCTCTGATGGGGATTTGGTAAGTATGTAATGATCGCAGAGCCTCACAAAGACATGTTAGCTAGAATGCATCAGGAGTTAATACATTCATTGATTTTGTTCCATTATCTTACCTTAAAATTCGTGCACAGTTTCTTGAGGGTAATGGCATATCATTATTGTACTCTTTTCTATCACGGAACTTATCAACTAATATTTTTCCATTTAATCCCTCCATTCTAAGACACTTCATAATTTCTTCATGAGAAGCAAGGTGTAGCTCTTGGCAGCACCAAATTTGGAATGTAACGTTTTCAGCACTTCATACTCCAGGAACAACAAATAACTTCCCTGAGCATTATTTCCTTATTCTAGAGTATTAGATATCCTCACATGAGCTTCTTGCCTCAATATAAATACATAATGGTTGAAATATCCATGGATATGGGGCTGGTGTTATGACACATTTTGTTAAGCAAAATGTTGAGACACTGGCATCATATTTTTGAAGAACAGTTTGTGTCCCAGCTGTTATGCTTACTATTCAGCTCCTTATTAAAGTTCCTGGGAAGATAGCTAAGGATAGTCCAAGAACCTGGGCTCCTGCTACTCACATGGAGACCCAGATGGGTTCCTGGTGATTGACTTTAGTGCAGCCCAGCCCTGGTTGATGCAGCAATTTTTGGAGAGAACCTGTGGATGGAAGATTTATCTCCCCAACACACAGGCATCTCTATACCCTTCAAATAAGCAAATAACATTAAAGGAGAAAGAAATATCCATGAATAGTGTGAGTGATATAAGAACAGATCAATGAAATGTTATTTTCCTGTGCATTTCAAATTTCATGTAATAGATTTTTGTTGTACTACAGATATCTAAACTCCTTAAAATCAAAAGATATCTTGTAGTCTTTCCTGTGTCATCAATACCTGGCATAGTGTCTGAAATAAAATATATAAGCAAAATCAACTAAGCATAACAGCAAAGGATAAGCTCTCCTGTACATTTTTTTTTTAATCTGGGTGCATCTTTAGTCTCTTTTATAATTGCTTCTCTACCTGGTATAATCTGCAAGTAGAGTCTGGCATATATTTATTAGACTTGGTATTTACCTTCAGTCAGTCAATTCAATTAAGACAAATTTATTGAGTACCTACCATGTGTCAAGCACTGAGAAAACAAAAATAAATAAGACATTTTGTGCTCCTCGCTCAGGGGGGAAGAAGGACATTGAAATCAAGAATTAAGCTCAATGTCACAATTATTCCTTAAGATCTATGCCTCTCCTCCAATTTTCTTATATTTACTTTTCCTATTTAATATACTCTGTTCATGCATAATTGATGTTTTTTGGTAACTACTCTCTAATTTATTTGCCTCTGAATAGGTATATTCTATCCATCAATCCTAATCAGAGAATATTTATGTTTTTCTATTTCTTTAAATATTAAAACACATTTTCAAAACTGTCATTTCATTTTAATACTTTTCAAATATAATAATTACTCTGTTTTATGTTAGAACTGACAAAACTGGAGACTGGTTGTGTTTATGTAATCAACTCAAAGTCACAGAACTAGTAAGATGCAGTGTATTTCCTAAGCTTAGCTTTTTACGAATACAAGAATTTCTTGATTATAATATTTTTATAAACTCTGATAATATTTGTTGGCTTTTGTTCTACATTTTAATTTTTCATGCTGACTATAACTCTAATAGAATTATATAAGGAAAGATACACTGAGATTCTTTTAGATGGCTCAACAAATACCTACCCTGTACCCTGGCCAAGATCTGAGTCAACTAAAAACTAATATTGATTTTTTTTAAGAATGTGATTTATGATTTAAAGCCAATTGAACTTATTAATACTGAAGCAAATAATTAATGAGACAATGTGTTTTAAACTACTGAAGAACTCTCAATGGACATTTTTCTAATAATACTGACATCATGGGAAAGCAGCACTGATCTTGACTCCTACTGACAGACTTTTCCCCAAAAAGAAAGGGACGAGAGAGTATGAGTTGAAGGCATTGTTTCTTATTCCACACTTGATAGTCAGCTACTTTACTCATCTGATGAGTAATTACTAGGTTGGTTTATAAAGGCCAGATGAATTACATAAAGTGTCTTTATAGATTTCTCCTTTTGACAATCAGAAGTTTACAGCATTGCAAAAAGTATGTGTTTTAAAAGCTTGAATCTCAATAATAACATGGAGCTTTGGGGTGTTTCAATTTGTAATAACAATAAAACTATGGTAGACTTACAATGCATAAAGATGAAATTTTCTTGATAAAGATGGCCACAAAGTGGGCAGAGCTACAAAACAGAAAAATTGTGTATACTACAGAAGTTAAATTGTACAAAATTCAACATGTGGCACCAAAATATGCATTTAACATAAAAGAAAAATGAATTAATAAATATAGAAGTAAAAAGGAAATTATACAGAAAACAAATACTTAAAAATCTTATATGTACTCGTTATAGCATTAAATCTCAATGTACAGCACATTAAGGATAGAGATCCTACATGAGGAGTAAGTGCACAGTGACCCCTGTTGTTGACTTTACAAATTGACACTCCTGTCTATGGCATCAGTAATCTCCCTATGCTCCAGTCATGAGTTTCCAAGGCTATGGAAGCCCTCTGAGTTCTCGGACTCTTATCTTGTTTAGATAAGGTCATAGTCAAAGTGGAGGTTCTCTCCTCCCTTCAGAGAAAGGTACCTCCTTCTTTGATGACCTGTTCTTTCCACTGGGATCTCACTCGCAGAGATCTTTTGCCAGAGTGTCTTGGCTTTCCATGCCTGAAATACTCTCATGAGCTTTTCAGCCAGATCAGAATGCCTTTAGGGCTGATTCTGAGGCCAGAGTGCTATTTAGGACATCTGCCATTCTATGGGTCTGCTGAGTATCTCACTTCCCATGTTGGATCACTCTCCCCTTTATTTACTCCATCAGTTAGCGTTACCAGGTACTAGACTTGTCTATGTGCTCCCTTTGACTCCCAGTCCCTTCACCATGACCAACTGTGAACTGAAACTGATCACCTGGAACAGTGAGATGGCATTGGTACATGCCACCTCGATGGGATTGAATTGGAATCCCCTGGTATGCTTCCAACTCCACCACTTGGGGCAAGTCAGCCTGAGCATGTCCCAAATTATACATCTCTTCCCTCTCCCATTCCCACCACCATGTTCAACAGGGATCACATTTCAGTTAATTTTCAACACTTAAGAATAACTGTGCATCAATTACAGATCTAAACCAGTCATATTAAGTAGAACAGAAAAAAAAAAACTACTAAGAGGGATAATATATTTAGTTGTTCATTAACAGTCAGGGCTATGCTGATCAAGTCACCATTTCTCATAGTGTCCATTTCACTTCAACAGGTTTCCTTTTTGGTGTTCAGTCAGTTGTCACCGATCAGGGAAAACATATGATATTTGTCCCTTTGGGACTGGCTTATTTCACTCAGCATGATGTGTTCCAGATTCCTCCATTTTGTTGCAAATGACTGGATTTCGTTGTTTCTTACTGCGGTATAGTATTCTAAAGAGTACATATCCCATAATTTCTTTATCCAGTCTACCGTTGATGGGCATTTAGGTTGGTTCCAGGTCTTAGCTATTGTGAATTGAGCTGCAATAAACATTAGACTGCATACCGCTTTTTTGTTTGCCAATTTAAATTCCTTTGGGTAAATTCCAAGGAGTGGGATGGCTGGGTCGAACGGTAGGGTTATCTTCAGGTTTCTGAGGAATCTCCAGACTGACTTCCATAGTGGCTTGACCAGTTTGCATTCCCACCAACAGTGGGTTAGTGTCCCTTTTTCCCCACATCCTCGCCAGCATCTGTTGTTGGTAGATTTCTGCATGTGAGCCATTCTAACCAGGGTGAGGTGGAACCTCATTGTGCTTTTGATTTGCATTTCCCTGATTGCTAATGACCTTGAACATTTTTTCATGTGCCTGTTGGCCATTTGGATTTCCTCTTTTGAAAAATGTCTATTGAGGTCCTTGGCCCATCTCTTAAGTGGGTTGTTGGTTTTGTTTTTGTGGAGTTTCTTGATCTCTTTGTAGATTCTGGTTATTAACCCTTTATCTGTTGCATAGTTTGCAAATATTTTTTCCCATTCTGTCGGTTGTCTCTTCACTCTCCTGACTGTTTCTTTTGCAGTACAGAAACTTCTCAATTTGATGCAATCCCAATAGTTGATTTTGGCTTTGACTGCCTGTGCCTCCCGGGTCTTTTCCAGAAATTCTTTGCCTGTGCCAATATCTTGAAGGGTTTCTCCAATGTTCTCTAGTAACTTGATGGTGTCAGGTCATAGATTTAGGTCTTTAATCCATGTTGAGTGGATTTTTGTGTAAGGTGTAAGGTAGGGGTCTTGCTTCATGATTCTGCACATGGAAATCCAGTTTTCCCAGCACCATTTATTGAATAGACTGTCCTTGCTCCAGGAATTAGTTTTAGATCCTTGATCAAATATAAGTTGGCTGTAGATGTTTGGGTTGATTTCTGGTGTTTCAATTCTGTTCCATTGGTCTATCCATCTGTTTCTGTACCAGTACCATGCTGTTTTAATTACAACTGCCCTGTAGTATGTCCTGAAATCTGGTATTGTGATGCCTCCGGCTTTGTTTTTGTTGTACAAGATTGCTTTAGCTATTCGAGGTCTCTTGTGCCTCCATATAAATTTCAGCACCATTTTTTCCAGATCTGAGAATCTATAACGAGTACTCAAACAATATATTTCACTTTGTGTTTCTATGGGGGTGCAAACTGTTGAAATCCTTACTTAATGCATACTAAACTGATCCTCTGTAAAAAAAAAAAAAAAAAAAAAAAGAAATTATCAATTCCCAACTTGACTCTCACTGGGATTAAACATGACAATAGGTCTGCTCTGATTTCATCATCATTTAAAAAAATCATCTATTATTTTTCACTTTATGTTTCTGTGTGGGAGCAAACTGTTGAAATCCATACTTAATGTATACTAAGCTGATCTTCTGTATATTAAGATAATTGAAAATTAATCTTGATGTGAATGGAAGGGGAGAGGGTGTGGGAAAGGGGAGGGTTGTGGGTGGGAGGGACGGTATGTGGGGGAAGCCATTGTAATCCATAAGTCGTACTTTGGAAATTTATATGCATTAAATAAAAGTTTAAAAAAAATCTTATATGTAAATAATAACAGGGTTTCATTAAATGTGAGTGCTTAAATACAACAATGGAACAAAAGGGATTGACAAAAAGCATTTTAAATGATTCACTGTATAATGTCTATGAGAGACACACTTTATATTAAAACGTATGAACAGGTTGAAAGTAAAAGATTGGAAAACGATGTATTTTACAAACACTAAATCCAAAGGATGTTCACTATGAGAATACCAGTGATAGTAGAGTTTAAGGAAAAAAAGTGTGTTAGAGATACAGAACAAGCTTTTATAATGAGAAAGAATTAATCCAACATGAACATGGAGCAATCACAATCATTTATACATATATAAGAACAGCACCCCTAATTCATAAAGAAATAAGAAACTCTAAAATAATACTGACTTTATGACTCAACATTCCATAGGTAAAGCAACTAAGTAAAATAGCAACGAAAAAATAAAAGACTTAGACAACACTACTGATACAGAGAAAGACTCTCAGCTAGTTAAACAGGCTTGGAGGACCTAAGAATACTCAACCAACTGGCTTCTGTGAAGAACAACTATGATTGCAGACTTTACTTTCACCTGATTTACCAAACAAAACCATCACTGTTCAATGCCTATCCTGTACCAACGATAAGCATTTCCCTTTCACATCTTATAAAAATTTCCAGACAATTAACCCTCAACGGTTCCTTCTTCCGGTGTCCCTTCCCGCCTGCTGGGAGCTTTCTCTGTTTCTTTCAAAAAATGACTTCTGCTTTAAACTATGTCTCTGCTTTACACCCTCTTCCTTGTCCATATTTCTACTCTTTCACGTTGAGGAGACAGGACCCTGGCTGATTAGAGCACTGACATTCCTGCCTAACTCTTGTAACATGGAGAGGCAGTAAAACTTTGATGGAAAGGAAAATCTGCAACATTTCTTGGGGACATTTCCAAGGTTGTTGAAGAGTAAGTTAAGATGGACTGCCTCTGCTTCTTTGCTTAGAGATCCTTGTTCTCCACTATTTTCCACTGTCAATTAAAAACACTGGGACTCCATCAACCAGTTAAAAGCGATTAGGATGGCTGCCTGTCTCAAAGACTGACCTCATATCTTTTGCTCTGAGTCTCTGCCGTGTCTGATTTGACTGTATCTGGAATGTAGCCTCCATAGTTACAGAATGTACTGGGATTTTAAAAACTGGAGTATGTGGGACTGGTGTTTTGTCATAGCAATTTGGGCCCCTTCCAGTGACTCCAGCATGCCATATGAGTGCTGGTTCAAGCACCGGATGCCCCACTTGTGATCCACCTCCCTGTTAATGCACCTGGGAAGACAGGGGAGAATGGCCCAAGTCCTTGGATTCTGGCACCCAGATGGGAGACCTGGATGAAGCTACCGGGTTCAGGCTTAGGCCTGGCCCAGCTCTGACTATTGTAGGCACTTGGTAAGTGAACCAATGCATGGAAGATCTCTCTGTGTCTCTGTTTCTCTCTCTCTCTCTCTCTCTCTCTCTCTGTGTGTGTGTGTGTGTGTGTGTCTGTGTGTGTGTGTCTGTCTGGCTCTCTCCCTCTCCCTAGAACTATACCTTTCAAATAAATAAAATAAAACTTAAAAACAACCCCTGAGCTCTGGGGTCTACAGGGATGGAATGGATTTTGATGTCCATAGCCCTGAAGGGAGAATATGGGAAGGAGTCTGCCCTGTAACCATGTCTAATTTATCCTGCAGTAAAAAATATCAGCCCTTTACATAAGCATAATATAAGCTTGGCATCTACCTCTTGCTAGCTTTGGTGGGGAATCCAGTCTAGCCAGCTATAGCCAGATGCATCCCTCCCTTCCTATATTTGATATTGAGTGAGTAGTGGTAGCAAACGGCAAGGAGAGAGTGAGGAGTACAGGTTGTTGTCCAAACCACTATAAGGAAGCTACAGTCTCAATATTATCTGGGAGCCTAGAGACAACCCTGGGAGCCACCCTGCGGGCTTGACTCATGCTCACGCACGAGGTGCCGGGGTGGTAGGTTGATGGTGTTCTTCGGCAAGAGGCTCGGGAGACCAAGTTTTGGTGAACATGTCCACTTTATTCATGAGCAAGCACACCCTTTAAAAGGAAGACAGAGGGGGAAAAAGGCAGGCAGAGGGGTCATAACTAATTCAGGGCAACACTAATTCTATAGGATAGAACCAATATTGGAGCTGCTATGCTTCTCCAATCAGCTTGAAGTTCATATAGCTAGGATAGCTATCCAGGTGGTCCTAATGGGCCTGGGCCACACCCAGGAGCTGTTTTCCTGATTGGCAATTACAGAGCCCTTTAGCAGGGAGCAGTGGGTGGGGAAGAAGTGTCTGGGGACTCCTGTTATCTGCCAGCAGTCAGGTTGTGGGGTCCTTCCTGGGAGGCGTGGTGTGCCATGCCCTCTCAACCTCCTGCAGTGCAGGCAGATTCCGCTCCCCCCACCCCAGATACAGTATCACCCACACCATACTCCAGTCAGAAACCTTCAAGCACCTTACTCCAGCACCTTACAACCAGTCTCATGCATCAGATCAATTTCTGTGACAGGAAACTGAGGCAGAACAAGACCAATGTTCCTAGTGCCAAAAGGCTGAGGAGGAATAATCAGGTCTGCCCAGAAAAGCCTGAAAAATCTTTAAGATCTACTCTAATGTTAACAAATGTTAACACTGGGAATAGTTGCTTTAGTATTGTGTGTCAAAATCTTTTCAGAAAAACTTATTTCAATGACAGTCAACATTATTTTGTTTTGGCCACATCAGCTTACAAAACCCTTTAGTTTTGGAGTCCAGAGTCAAACAGTATCAAATTGGAATAGCATTAAAAATAAAAGTGTCTTTATTCCAAACTGAATTATATGAGGAAGCCTACTAGACCCTTTCATCCAGACTATTTTCAGGGTACATATCCTAGCAGATTTTAGTTCAGGCCCTTTCAATCTATAATTTTACCATGCTGTTGCCTGATGAAGACTTCAGCCACCATTCTGCTGAGACTCATGGATTTTGGTTATGGTTCTGTACCTTTGCAAAGAAATATATATATATATATATATATATATATATATACACTTTAAGATTTAGGGCTTATTTTATTACTTATCTAGTAAAAACATTGGGGTGCAACTTACAATATTTGCATATTTTCATGGGATGCAGTCTAATATTACATCACATCCATATTATAAATTGATCATAGCTATCACTTAGACTTTCTATTTCCTTATTTTTCCTATGTCTTTGAGCCTATCAGCTCTTCCATTCCCAGTTCTTTATCCTTAGTACAATACGTTATCATGAACTATATAGTCATGCAATTACCTTCACCCAACCGTATTTTATAACTATTACCCAACCTCCTACATTCCTCTTTTCCTAATCCTTTTCCCACCTCTAATAATCACTCTTTTCAACTTAGATGGAAAAGATTTTTTTAAAATATTTATTTATTAATTTGAAAGTCAAAATTACAGAGATTTTTTGGATAATTTGGATTTCCACAAGAAGAAGAGAGGCAGAGGCAGAGAGAAAGAGAAAGATCTTCCAGCAGAGAGAGAGAAATCTTCCCCAAATGGACACAACAGCCAAAGCTGGGCCAATCAAAAGCCAGGAGCCAGAAGTTTCTTCTGGGGCCCCCATGTGAGTACAGTGGCCCAAGCATAGGGCCATTTCCATTGCTTCCCCAGGCACATTGGCAGGGAGTTAGATCAGAAATGGAGCAGAAGGGACTTGAATTGGCTGGTACCCAGGTGACAGCTTTACCTGCTATGCCACAGCACTGGCCCTGACAACTTTTTTTTTTAACTTTTATTTAATGAATATAAATTTCCAAAGTATGGCTTATAGATTACAATGGCTTCCCCCACCATAACGTCCCTCCCACCCACAACCCTCCCCTTTCCCAATCCCTCTCTTCTTCCATTCACATCAAGATTCTTTTTCGATTCTCTTTATATACAGAAGATCAGTTTAGCATACATTAAGTAAAGATTTCAACAGTTTTCTCCCACACAGAAGCATAAAGTGAAAAATAATATATGATTTTTTAAATGATGATGAAATCAGATCAGACCTATTGTCATGTTTAATCCCAGTGAGAGTCAAGTTGGGAATTGATAATTTCTTTTTTTTTTTTTTTTTACAGAAGATCAGTTTAGTATACATTAAGTAAAGATTTCAACAGTTTGCACCCCCATAGAAACACAAAGTGAAATATATTGTTTGAGTACTCGTTATAGCATTAAATCTCAATGTACAGCACATTAAGGACAGAGATCCTACATGAGGAGTAAGTGCACACTGACTCCTGTTGTTGACTTTACAAATTGACACTCCTGTTTATGGCATCAGTAATCTCCCTATGCTTCAGTCATGAGTTTCCAAGGCTATGGAAGCCTTTTGAGTTCTCCGACTCTTATCTTGTTTAGACAAGGTCATAGTCAAAGTGGAGGTTCTCCCCTCCCTTCAGAGAAAGGTACTTCCTTCTTTGAAGACCTGTTCTTTCCACTGGGATCTCACTCACAGAGATCTTTCATTTAGGGTTTTTTTTGTTTTGTTTTTGTTTTTGTTTTTGTGTTTTTTTTTTTTTTTTTTTTTTTTTTTTTTTTTTTGCCAGAGTGTCTTGGCTTTCCATGCCTGAAATACTCGCATGGGCTTTTCAGCCAGATCGGAATGCCTTTAGGGCTGATTCTGAGGCCAGAGTGCTGTTTAGGACATCTGCCATTCTATGAGTCTGCTGAGTATCTCACTTCCCATGTTGGATCACTCTCCCCTTTATTTATTCTATCGGTTAGTATTAGCAGGTACTAGACTTGTTTATGTGCTTCCTTTGACTCTTAGTCCTTTCATTATGATCAATTGTGAACTGAAATTGATCACTTGGACTGGTGAGATGGCTTTGGTATGTGCCACCTTGATGGGATTGAATTGGAGTCCCCTGTTATGTTTCTAACTCTACCATTTGGGGCAACTGACAACTTTTTTTAAATTAGTACACATGCGAAAGAACATGTAGTTTGTGTCATAATTATCTCCAGATCTATCATGTAGCAAGCATCAGGATTTCATTCTATTTTATGGCTGAGTAATATTCCATTGTATGTATATAAGTGTGTGTGTGTGTTTGTGTGTGTGTGTATCACATTTTCTCTTTCCATTCAGCCATGGGAGAGCACCTTGATGAATTCCCTAACTTGGTGATTGTGGATATTGTTGCAATGATAATGGAAATTTAGGTATCTCATATGCTGATTTCATTTCCTTTATTTTTTATAGGACTATCTTTTAAGAGCTTTATTTTTTTTTAACTTTTATTTAGAGCATATAAATTTCCAAAGTACAGCTTATGGATTACAATGGCTTCCCCCCCCAAAACCCCTCCCACCTGCAACCCTCCCCTTTCCCACTCCCTCTGCCCTTCCATTCACATCAAAATTCATTTTCGATTCTCTTTATATACAGAAGATCAGTTTATCATACATTAAGTAAAGATTTCAACAGTTTGCACCCACACAGAAACATAAAGTGAAAAATACTGTTTGAGTACTAGTTATAGAATTATATCTCAATGTACAGCACACTAAGGACAAAGATCCTACATGTGGAGTAAGTGCACAGTGACTCCTGTTGTTGACTTAACAAATTGACACTCTTGTTTATGGCATCATTTCCTTTAGATATATACCCAGAAGTGGGATATCTGTGTCATATGATAGATCTGGGGTCTAGTTTTAATTTACTGATGAAACTTCACGTTAGTTTCTGTTAAAGTTGTGCTAATTTGGATTTCCACAAATAGTATGTAGGATTTGTTTTTGTTTCTTCTATTTAATATATACTTGAGAGGCAGAGTGACAGAGAGAGAGGGAGGGATAGACAGAAGAGAAAGAGATCTTTTATCTACTGATTCATTCCCCAAATGTCCACAACAGCTAAGACTGGCCAGGCCAAAGCCAGGAGTCAGGAACTCCAGCTGAGTCTTGTACTTGGGCCACTTTCCATTGCTTTCCCAGGTACATTAACAGGGATCTGGATCAGAAGTGGAGTAGCTGGAACTCAAATTGGTGCTCCCATATGGGATGCCTGTCTCACAAGAGGCAGGTTAATCCACTGTGCCACAATGTGGGCCTCAGTATTTTTTTCATGATATCCTTGCCAGCATTGCCTATTTCTTTAATTCATTTATTGTTATTTATTTGAAAAGCAGAGAGACAGGGAGAGACAGAGAGAGAAAGAGATCTTCAATCCACTGATTTATTCCCAAATGGGAAAAACATTCACAGAAGGAACAATCCAAAACTAGAAACCTGGAGCTCAATCTAGGTCTCACATGTGGATGGTGGAGATCCAAGTACTTGAGCTGTTGTCTACTGGAGTTGATATAGGAGCCACAATTAGAACCCAGACACTCCAATATGTGTTATGGGTATAAAAAGCTTATTAACTGTTGTGGCAAATGCCCACCACTATATTTGAAATCATTTTGTTAATAGCCATTCTAACTTCAGTGAAATGATACTTCATTGGTGTTTCCTTGATAGCTATGGCATTGAATATATATTTCTATCACATATTTTTCTTCTTTTGATTAATGTCCATTCAGATCTCTTTCACATTTCTTAACTGGATTATTAGGTTTCTTGTCACTGAGCTTTTTTGAGAGTTTTCTATTTTGGGCTATTAATCCCTTACAGATGGATAGCTCGCAAATATTTTCTCCAGTTTTGCCATTTGTCTCCTCACTCTGTTGATTGCTTCAATGAGAGGTCTTTCCATTTTTAATGTTTCTCCTTCAATCTGTTTCACTTATGTGTTATAATTTTTCATTATAGAAGGGACACTGTCTTCTTTGAGCAAGGGAAGAGGAGTCTGTAGCAGCCAGTGTCACTGATGATATCACCTGATTGAGAACCTTTTGGACCAGAGACTTTGAGTCAAGTTGGAGTGCTAGTAAGAAGCAGGATGCCCGCCTAGCCTTGTGAAGGGAGGGCACAAGTCTTTATTCCCAATCCCCACAAGGGTGACCAGTGATTAGAATGATTAAGTGCAATCTTAAGTTGAGAGGAAGCTACTGTGACTCACACATGGATGATTAGGGGATTTTATTGGAGGGTTATATATATTCCCACTGATTTTGAATCTGACTGGAGGGTTGGTGGGAGGCAGGGCACTGATTTAGGCCTGTGAGGTGCTCCCCTCCTCTCCCTCTATGATGGGTTCTTGTACTCAAAGTGCTAAGGTGGAGCACTGACAGGAAGCTAGCTCTGGGAATACTTCAGCTTGGATGGGGAAGGCTCAAGGTGCTGAGAGTGGATTCCCTTCTCTCTGTGACTGTAGGAGACTCACACCATATACCTGTGGGAATTCGGTGTGCAATAGGGCATTGGGTATAGCTGGGTCTCTGGACAATAACTGTCTTGTCTAGAGTGGGTCAATACAGAGGATCCATACTCAAACTGAGGACCACAGAAATCCTGTGTGGACATATCTACCCAATCTGTGGAATGTGCCAGTAGATAGAAAATAGAGGAGATCTACCCTATCCTATTTTGGTGTCACCCTGGAGTCCTGCCCTACCCTCAAGCACTGCCAGGGAAGTTATAATCAAAACATCCTGGTACTGACATGGAAATAGACAACCATGTCAACCAATGGAATAGATTTGAAAACATAGAAAATAATACATGCACCTGAAACCAGCTATTTTTGACAAATGAGTTAAAATCAATGCTGGAGAATGGGCAACTCTTCAACAAATAGTATTGGGAAAATTGGATCTCCGCTTGAACAAGTATGAAAAAAGACCACTTTATATCTTTGAGTCTACAATCTGATATCATCAAATTACTAGAGGAAAACATTGGGAAAACTCTGCAAGAAATTGGAAAAGGCAAAGATTTCCTGGAAAATACCCAAGAAGCATAGGCAATAAAATAAAGCATAGAACAATGGTTTATCATTAAACAAAGAAGCATCTGCACTGCAAAGGAAACACTCTAAAAAGTGAAAGTGGGGGGGCAGTGCTGTGGCGCAGCAGGTTAAAGCCTTGGCCTGAAGCGCTGGCATCCCATATGGGCACCAGTTCTAGTCCTGGCTCCTCCTCTTCTGATACAGCTCTCTGCTGTGGCCTGGGATATCAGTAGAAGATGATCCAAGTCTGTGGGGCCCTGCATCCATGTGGAAAACTTAGAAGAAGCTTGTGGCTCTTTGCTTCCGATGGGAGCAGCTCTGGCTATTGCAACCCTCTAGGGAGTATACTAGCCAAAGGAAGACCTCTTTCTCTGTCTCTACTTTACCTCTCTCTGCAACTCTGTCTTTCAAATAAATAAAATCTTTTTAAAAAAGTGAAAGGGGAATGGGAGAAATATTCCCATACTATGCAGCTAGTAAAGGATTAATATCCAAAATCTATAAAGAGCTCAAGAAACTCAACAACAGTAAAACAAATAACCAAGTGAAGAAATGGGCAAAGGACATGAAGAGACATTTTAGAAAAGGATTAAATTCAAATGGCCAAACAGACACTTGAATAAATGCTCAGGATCACTAATCATCAGAAAAAAGCAAATAAAATCCACAATGTACTTTCACTTCATACCAGTTAGAATGTCTATTATCAAAAATTAAAACAAAACAAAGTAATCAATGCTGGTGAGAATGTGGGAGAAAGGTACCTTGAAGCACTGTTAGAATGTGAACTAGTACAACAATTATGAAAGACAATTTGGAGATTCGTCAGAAATTTGAAAATAGATCTACCATGTAACACAGCCATTACACTCCAGGGGATTTACTCAAGAAAATAAAATCATCATATGGAGGTATTATATATACCCCATGGTTATTTCAACTTAGTTCATAAGAGCTAAGAAGTGGAATTAACCCAGATAACTATCAACTGATAACTGGTTTAAGAAAATGTGTCATATGTAGAATGTGGAATACTGTGGAATAAAAAAGAAGAATATGACTGTAAACCATTATTCTTAGCAAAATAAGCCAAGTCCAAGAGGCAATTATGCTTTCTTTACAGTTAATACAGAATCCAAAAAACAAAATTGGAATGAAAAGGACTTCTTGTGACATGATTTTTTATCCTTTGTTTATACTCCTGTACAACTGTGATCTTTTTATTTTTACCTGTTGAATATTATGGTTAGTGTTGAATTAATCCTGTGATTATAGAGTTGACTGAAAGTCTGTCTGTAAAAAATTAAAGGAAAAGAAAGAAAGGAATGAAGGAGACTGCATGAAGAAGAAAGGAAGGAAGAGGAAAGTATGATAATCTCCTTAGAATTCTTCCTTTAAAATAAATGATATTTGTTTTCCTTATCTTAATTAAAAAAGGAAATAAATAAACCAGATTTTCACATCATTGATTCATATTATTCTATGCATTTTGTTTTTACTTTTAGGGTTTACTTTTGTGATTATTCTTATAAATTCTCTCTAAATAAAGTCTTTCCTGACATATATAAAAAATACTCACTTTTGCATGTTAATTTTTCATCTGACTAAACTTACTGAATTCATTGATTTTTTTTTCCAGTGGTCTCTTGGTAGAATGTTTAGGTTTTCCTATATATAGACTTATGTAATCTGCCTCTGGGAAAATTTCACACAATGTGAGAGGGAATGAAATTATTCTTTCACATACTCAATTTTTTTAAAAGCAGAAAGACAACTGTTCAAATATATAGACAAGGCTATAAACAATAATGAAATTTCAAAATATCAGTTTCATTCATGTATCTGACACTATTTGGTACTCTATATTAGTTACAAATCAAAAAATATACAATGTTTATCTTTTTGAGTCTGGATTATTTCACTGAGAATAAGAGTTTAGTGTTGCATCCATTTTACTGAAAAAAAAAAAAGCAGAATTTAATTATTTTTAATGGCTGAATAGTTTTCCATCATATGTATATACCACTTTTCATTTATCCATTCTTGAGTTAATGGACATCTGGGTTGATGCCATATTCAGCTATTGTGAATTGAGCTTCAATAAACATGGGGGTACAAATAATTCTTTCATACACTGATTTCATTTGATTTGGGACAGCTACAGGGAGTCGGATAGTAGGGTCATATGGTAGATCAATTTTCAGATTTTTTAGGAATCTCCAATCTGTTTTTCATAATGATTGTACTAGATTACATTCCAACCAAGTGTCTTTTGTACCGTTTTCTCCACATAATCACAAACATTTGTAATTTTGTATATTTGAATGATAGTCATTCTAAATCAGATTAAATGAAACCTCACTGTGCTTTTTATTTTCATTTCCCTGATGGCTAGTGATCTTGAGGATTTTTTCATGTATGTATTGGCCATTTTTTTCCTTTAAAAAATGTCTGTCATGTTCTTTGCAATTCCTTCATCGGGTTATTTGTTTTGTTGTTGTTAAGCTTCATAAGCTCTTTATATATCCTGGATATTAATCTTTTATCATATGAATAGTTTGCAAATATTTTCCCACTGTGCCATTTCCCTCTTCATTTAATTGAGTGTTTCCTTCACTGTATAGAAGCTTCTAAGCTTGATGTAATTATTTTTGTCATTTTTGCTTTTATTGCCTATGCTTCTGGGGTCTTAGCCAAGAAATTTACACATATGTCAATCTCTTACAGTGTTTCCCCTATGTTTTCTTCCAATAATTGATGGTTTCAGTATCAAGCTTTTTTGAATATAACTACCCTGAAATTTGTGCTGAAATCTGTTTTTTTAATGCCTCTGGGTTTACTTTTATTGCTTAAGATTCCTCTAGCTATTTGAGATCTCTTGTGTTTCTATATTAATTTATGATCTTTTTCTAAATCTGAGAAGAATGTCTATAAGATTTTAATTGGCATCAAATTGAGTCCGTAAAATGTTTTGTATAGTATGCATATTTTGATTATATTAATTTTTCCAATCCATGAATACAAATTTTTTTTTTCATTTTTCATATGTGTTCTTCTATTTTTCTCATTTTTTTATTTTTATTGCACTCCTGGTTAAATTTATCTCAAGCTGTTTAAATTTTGTGCAATTATGTATGAATTATGAAATTTTTCTTCCAAGTTCTTCCTCAGTCATGGCATTTGTGTATATAACCACTGTTGAATTTTCTGTGTTCCACATCTTACCACTTTGAAAAACTCCACCAGTAGCTCCTGGTGGAATGTTTCGATTCCCCTGTATAGAGGATCATGCCATCTTCAAGCAGGGATAATTTGACTCTGTCCTTTCCAATTTGAATCCCTCTGATTTTTTTCTTGCATAATGTCTCTGGCTAAAACTTCCAGAACTGTATTGCAGTAGTGGTGAAACTGGACATCATTGTCTGGTTCCAGATCTTAGTTGGAATGCTTCCCTTCCAGTTTTCCTACATTCAATAAGGTGTTGGCTGTGGGTTTTTCATTTGTTGCCTGGATTGTGCTGAGGTATTTTCCTTCCATTCCTAGTTTGTTTAAGGTTTTGATCATGAAATGATACTATATTTTATCAGTTACTTTCTCTGCCTCTTTTGAGATAATCATGAGATTTTTTTCTTCAGTTTGTTAATGTGCAATATCATGTTTATTGATTTATGGATTCTGATCTATGCCTTAATTAGTGAAGTCATGCAGTTCTGTGCTTTTCGTTGTTGTGTGGCTCTTATTACTGATTCAATCTTCATCTTGATTATTTGTTTATTAAGGTATTCTATGTCTTCATGTCTCAATTTTGGTAAACTGTACATATCTAAAGATCCATCCATTTCTTCTATTTGTCCAATTTATTGGCATATGATATTTATAGTAATTCCTTTTAATTCTTTGTATTTCTGTGGTATCTGTTATATTTTTCATCTCTGACTTTACCGATTTGGGTGATCTCTCTTTATTTGTTAGGTGGGCCAATGCTTTTTCAATTTGGATTTTTTTTCATAAACCCAGGTCTTCATTTCAGTTGCCTTTTTTAATTTCAATTTTGTTTTTTTTTTTTCTTCCCTAATTTAACTGTTTCTTTCCTTATACTCATTTTGGGATTGGTTTGTTCTTGTTTTCCTATATCCTTGAGGAACATTATTAGGTCATTTATTTGATTCATTTCCAATTTTTGAGGTAAACATTAATTGTGACTTTCCTCTTAACACTGCTTTTGTTGTTTCCCACAAGTTTTGATGTTGTTTTGTCACCGTCATTCAATTTCAGCAGTTTCTTTTTTAATTTTCCTATTAATTTCTCCATTGCTACTTCAGCAGCATGTTGTCCTCTCTCCATATGTTTGCATAACCTAAAGTTTTTGTATACTGTTGGCTTCCAGCTTCATTTCATTGTGGTCAGAAATCATATATGGTATGATTTCAAATATTTTTGATTTGTTACAACTTGTTTTATGGTCTAGCATACGGTCTACTTATAGAAAGTTATGTGCACTGATGAAAAGAATGTGTAAGAATCAAGAGTCTGGTATTAATAATAGAATTAAAAAGGAAAAAATATTCTAACATGAGAAACAGTCCGCACAGCAGACTCACAGAATGACAATCACTTTAGGAAATATTCTAACCTCAGAATCAGCCCTTAAAGATTCCTGGTCTGACTGAAAAGTCCGTGAGAGCATTTCAGGCATGGAAAGCCATGACACTGTGGCAACAATTTTTCTACATGAAGGATCTGTAAGTGATATTCCAACAGAAAGAAGTGGCCAAAAAAGATAGATATACTTTTCTCTAAAGGGAGGATGGAATTTCTACTTTGCTTATGATCTTGTCTAAATACTGACAGAGTTGTGGATTCAAAAGGCTTCCATAGCCTAGGCAAATCATGTCGAGTCGCAGGTGGTCACTTACATCATATAAGAGTGTTAATTGTTAAATTAGCAACAGGAGTCACTGCACACTAACCCCACATGCAGGACCTCTGTCATAATTGAGTTGCATTTTGAGAGTTAACTGTAAAATTAATTCTCAAAAGTTTTTGGTGTGTGTGTGTGTGTGTGTGTGCTAATTGTTGAAATCTTTACTTAGTATAGAGTTGCTCTTCTGTATACAAAGTTAATTGAAAATTAATGTTAATGGAGAATAGGACTGGGAAGGGGAGACGAAAGAGGAGGAGGGGTGGGAGTGTGGATAGGAGGGCAAGTATGGTAGGAATAATAAGTATATTCATAAAGTTGTACTTATGAAATTTATATGGGGCTGGTGCTGTGGCATAGTAGATTAAAGCCCCAGCATGAAGTGCTGGCATCCCATATGGGCACTGGTTTAAGACCTGGCTGCTCCACTTCCAATCCAGCTTTCTGCTATTGCCTGGGAATGCAGTAGAAGATGGCCCAAGTCCTTAAACACCTGCACCCACAGGGGACAACTGGAAGAAGCTCCTGGCTCCTGACTTCAGATCGTCACAGCTCTGGCTGTGGTGGCCATTTAAAGAGTGAACCAGCAGATGGACAACTTCTCTCTTTATTTCTCTTTCTTTATCTCTCTCTCTCTCTCCCTCTGTCTCTATCTCTGTGACTCTGTATTTCAAATAAATAGAAATAAATCTTAAAAAAATTTGTGTTCATTAAATGTATTAGTATATCCATAACCTAAAACATCCTTTGTTTCCTTATGCTGAAAATACTAAAAATCTTATTTTCCAATTATTGGGATAAATACATTATACCAGTTGCAATTTATTAAAAGTTATTTGCGTTTTCATTGAATTGGTTAAAAGGATGAGTGCAGAAATACAATTAGGTCTCAGGAAGTTTGTTATGCTCTTGACCCTACTCTTGCATCCATTCCTGTTGTCTTTATCCCCATTTTTTAAGACAACTTACTACTTCTCTTTCCCAGACTATATGGTTGAGACATGGTTCCTTTATTTATGATATCATATTCTTGGTGAGTAGAGGCAGATGTGAGGACACATAGAGCCCTTAGTTTTTCTCTGGACAGTGGTGTGGGAAAAAGATCCATATTACATGAATGCCACAAAGTTATTAATTTAAAAAGCAACAATACTCCCCCCAAAAATCTAGAAATTTCACTGTTCAACCAAACATGAATCTTTTACAGTCACCAAATATTTTGTGACAGGGTGCTGTAAATTGCAAACGTTCCTTTGTATCAATGATGACTCCTCAGCTAATGCGCCAAATAGATAAGACTTCAGTGAAAATGCTAGGAAATTATAGTAACATTTTCATGATAGAATAGAGATTTCCAAGAGTACCTTTCCTACTTTAAAGATGCTATATGATGCTATGAATAGCAACACTTTCTCTGGAAGCTTCATCTAGCACTACTTGTCATAGTCTGAAATTTCTATATATACATTTTTTGCCTTGTCCCCCTTGGACATTAAAGAAATAATTTTAATTACCAAGACACAATCACCTTGAAATCCTCTTCACTGGTCTATTACAGCGTTCACACAATGTGATTGGCTTGACAACAATAGGTATTCTTTGTTAAATGAATTGGAAGTAATACTGAAAGTTCAACTCATCAGACAGGGTTTAGATTTCAAGAATAGGGCAGAATACCACATATAGCATCTCAAAAAACCAAACTATTCATAATAACTGATTTAAAAAAATTTAAGATGTTTCAAATGTACTGTGTATGCTTCTAATAATGCTTTTGAAAAATGACGCTTGGTTTATATTTGCTTCCTCATAACAACTAAAGCAATATAAAGGCCATAATTTTGTGTAATAAACATTTGTATTCACACATTTATTGAAATACAACATATTGTGTAGCTATGAACACTCTTTGCAGGATTTACAGTCCTTAGAATGAATGATAGAAAGCATATAAATTGTTAGGATTACTGAAGATACTTGTATTCTAACTGGGATCTGGAAATATTAGCAAAGTATTAAATGGTGTTTTGGTTTCCCAGAGATGCAATAACAAATTATTACAGACTAAGTGGCTTAAAATAATAGATATTTATTCTCTCAGGGTTTCTTTTCCCAGTTCCTCCCTTTGAATTGCTCCAGGGAATTGTTTCCTGTCTTTTTCCAGCTTCTAGTAGTCCCTGGGTTTGTGGCAACACAGCTCCAATCTCTGCCTTCATCTTCATAAGCCATCTTCCCTCTGTGTCTGTTTGTCTTTGTGTTTTATATTAATATTTGTGTATCTGTTGTCTCTTCTTTTAAGGACACCAATACATTAGATTTGAGTCCACCCTAATCTAGCATGACCTTATTGCTTAATTTGATTATGTTCACACGTAACTTATCATCAAATAAGGTCACATTCATAAGCACTAGCATTTTGGGCTTCAATATTTCCTTTTTAAGAGACATAATTTAGTCCATGATAGATTTTTTCCTTTATATATTAAATTCCCTAACAGAAAAAATTAAAATTCTTAAATTGATGGCATTGAGAATTTAATCAACTGCTTACTCTTTTTAAACAGGAGGACATAGGTATACACTCAAGTTTCAAATTCTTTCCAAAGCAACCAGCCTAAAATTTCCTCTTTTCTTTAGTAAAATTAGATATATTTATTTTTAAACTTAGGAGTTATTACTATTTATGGTGGTAACTATAAAAGATGGAATAATTGAATAATAGCCCTTCACTGTAATAAAAGTCAGAATAAGTACACTGCTTTGCTATAGTCAAAACTTACTGATTCAAAATAATACTGAGTTTAAAAAAAGATTTAATGGGCCATGAGAACATAAAAGTAATGTATTGTTTTATTATCCATTTGAGAATTCTTAGAAGAAAAGCTCTTCGTACTTGGTAAGTAGTTTATTGGTCTTAGAGGCCCCTATAAATGTTTGTGTTTATTTCTGTACTTTTGGAGGCAGCTACTACCATTAGAAAATGATTTTAGTTTTGGGGTTACAGATACCATGGTATAAAATTAAATTTTTCTTCCAAGTTTAAAATGTACTCTCACATATCACAATGGGACATTTTTGAATAAATAATATATAAAAATGCTGCATTGTGAGGACAGCCTCATGATGTAGTTGGTCAAGATAGTACCAGCAACGCCAGCATTCTGGATCAGAGAAGCACTTTGATTCCTGGCTGCTCAGCTTTCATTCTAGCTCTAATTAAGGTGACTGGGATAATGGTCTCTTCAGCAGCACATTTACTAAAGGGACTGGGAAAGCAGCAGAAGGTGGCTGAAATACATGGGCCCCTGCCAACCAGGGTGGACTACCCATTCCTGACTTCAGCCTCGTCCAACCCTTGCTGCTGCAGCTATTTGGGGAGTGAAGCACAAGAAGGAAGAACTAACTATACCCCTGACTCTCTCTCTCTTTCTCTCTCTCTAATTGCTTTTCAACTGAACAAATAAACCTTTTTAAACAATGCTACTTTTATTGTGTGTGTATAAATATACATATACATGTATGTGTATTCATTAATTCAGTATTTCTAGACTGCATAAATATGCCAGAACTGTTGCTAGCCATTAATTTGGTGATATATTTAAACATGTTGCACTAAAATGAATATTCAAGTATATTTTGAAAATCTTATTTCAACTATAGTGTTACTACTGAGAAACTGAGCTTTTGAGTAACAGGGATCAGGATATGAGTTTTTGTTCTGTGACTTACTAGTTATTTGAAATTACATTGCATCTTTAATTCCCAGTTTTATCAGTTGAAAAATGAAAATTACTTTCTCCTTTGTTAGTAGTGTTATCCTTAAAAAACATTTACATGTAAAAGCATGTACCAAAAATTCTGGGAACAAAAAGTACAACATCAAGGTTTTCAGCAGGGACATGCTCTCACCAAAAATTCCAGAGAAGGATTTGCTTGCTTCGTCTAGCCCCTGGTTCTTGATGAAAATTCTCGATACTACTTAAATTGTAGATGTGCTACTTCAAACTCTGCTTTACATGGTATTCTCCACTAAATGACTGTGTTTTTCTGTTATGAAAATGCCAGGAACATTGGTTTGGAGGTCTTCCTTTACCCCACATAGGATCATCTCATCTTAACTAGTTGCATATGCATAGATCCCATTCCCAAATACGGTCATGTTAACAGGTTCTTGGTGGACATGAATGGGGGGGCAGGTATTATTCAAGTGTAATGAAATATCATGTATATATGTTTTATAATAAAACACAGAAATTCCATATCCCCCTCCTTCCAATTGTCTAAGATTTTATTTTAGAAAATGGTATTATTGGTCATTGATGAAATGCTAGTATTTTCTTTAACCTACACATTTAACTGCTACAGTTCCTCAGATGTGTAGCATAGTCGGAATGAATAGGACATCAGGCTATGTAAACATCTGACCAGACACAATGCAAAGAATCCATAGACCATAAAAGATGTAGAATAAGAGGCACATTGCATATAAAAGACCTAAGAACATGCTTCAGAGCTTTCCTGCTTAGATAAAACTCATCTTATAGGTATAATTTTATCTGGAAAGATCCAGATCCATATTAAGACAACAGCAATATATTCTTCTGTATAGAATGGAAGATAACAGATTATGGCTTTTAAGCAATGGTTTCTTTTTTTTAACTTTTATTTAGTAAATATAGATTTCCAAAGTATAGTTTATGGATTACAATGGCTTCACCCCCCATAACTTCCCTCCCACTCATACCCCTCCATTCTCCCGCTCCCTCTCCCATTGCATTCACTTCAAGATTCATTTTCAATTATCTTTATATACAGAAGATCGATTTAGTATATATTAAGTAAAAATTTCATCAGTTTGCACCCACACAGAAACACAAAGTGTAAAATACTGTTTCAGTATTAGTTATAGCATTACTTCACATTGGACAACACATTAAGGACAGAGATTCCACATGAGAAGTAAGTACACAGTGACTTCTGTTGTTGACTTAATAATTTGACATCCTATTTATGGCGTCGGTAATCTCCCTAGGGCCTAGTCACTATATAATGATTAAGGGATCAATTCAACAGGAAGATATAACAATTATCAATGTATATGCACCTAATTACAGGGCACTGGTTTATTTAAAAGATTTGTTAAGAGACTGAAAGGGAGACTTAGACTCCAATACAATAGTACTGGGGGACTTCAATACTCCACTCTCAGAAATAGACAGATCAACAGGACAGAAGATCAACAAGGAGACAGTAGATTTAAACGACACTATAGCCCAAATGGATCTAACAGATATCTACAGAACTTTTCATCCTACACAGAAAGCATTTACATTCTTCTCAGAAGTACATGGAACCTTCTCTAGGATTGGCCACATACTAGGCCATAAAGCAAGTCTCAGCAAATTCAAAAGAATTAGAATCATACCATGCAGCTTCTCAGACCATAAAGGAATGAAGTTGGAAATTAGCAACTCAGGAATCCCTAGAGCATATGCAAACACATGGAGACTGAACAACATGCTCCTGAAAGAACAATGGGTCATAGAAGAAATCAAAAGAGAAATCAAAAACTTTCTGGAAGTAAATGAGGATAACAGCACAACATACCAAAACTTATGGGACACAGCAAAAGCAGTGTTAAGAGGAAAATTTATATCAATAGGTGCCTACATCAAGAAATTGGAAAGGCACAAAATAGATGAGCTTTCAATTCACCTCAAGGATCTAGAAAATCTGCAGCAAACCAGACCCAAATCTAGTAGGAGAAGAGAAATAATTAAAATCAGAGAAGAAATTGAATCCAAAATACATTGCAAAAAATCAGCCAAATGAGGAGCTGGTTTTTGAAAAAATAAACAAAATTGACACCCCATTGGCCCAACTAACTAAAAAAAAAGAGGAGAAAAGACCCAAATCAATAAAATTAGAGATGAAAAAGGAAACGCAACAACAGACACCACAGAAATAAAAAGAATCATCAGCCAGCAAACAGGGAAATCTATCAGAAATGGATAGATTCCTGGACACATGCATCTACCTAAATTGAACCAGGAAGACATAGAAAACCTAAACAGACCCATAACTGAGACAGAAATTGAAACAGTAATAAAGGTCCTCCCAACAAAGAAAAGCCCAGGACCAGATGGATTCACTGCTGAATTCTACCAGACATTTCAGCAGTGGTTTCAAAAGTCTTTATGGGTGGGCCCTAAGGATATTTTGCTAAGTGAAACCAAGCAGCCACAAATTCATATACATATTTGAGTAGTCAAATTCATATTAATAGAAAGTGAATGATGATTGCTAGTGACTGAGAGGAAAGGAAAATGAGGAATTGCTCAATGGATTTAGAATTTTAGTTTAGTTATATGAAAAAAAAATCTGGAGATTGGTTATAAAATAATGTGAGGACACTCAACATTACTAATTGTCTACTTAAAATTATTGAGATATTATATTAATGTTATTATTTTATCAAATAATTCTTAAAAGCAATTCTCCTAGCTGGTAAGAATGCAGAGAAACATTTCTACTAGGAATGTTAAATGGCATAGCCAGTTGGCAGACAGTTTGTCAATTCTTACAAAGCTAAACATTGTCTTACCATGTGAAACAAATTGTACCCTAGGGACTTATCACCTGATTTGAAAATGTAATTCCACAGAAATACCTGCATGCAAGTATGAAGTGCATCTTATTTGTAATTGCTAAAATTTTAAAACAACCAGGATATTCTTCAATATTTTAAATATGTTAAATTTTGTATATCCAGAAAATGGAATTTTATTCAAAAATAAAAGTAATTGATTTATCCATTAGAAAATATAGACATATTTCTAATGACTATTATTGAGTGAAATAAAAGGCAACCTGGCAAGCGTCAATACTGCATGATCCCAATGTGTTGCCTCTTGGAACAGACAAACCTGTATAGACAGGAAAACTATCAGTGGTTGCCAGGGTTCCAGAATAGGATGGGGGGGTTGTTTAAACAAATAAAGCCCAAGGAGATTTCTCGGGTTCTGAAACTATTTTGTATTAAAATCTAATTGGAGACACAATGAAAACTATGTTTCTGCCAAAGCACATAGAAATTTACAATACAAAGAATAAACCTCAAATTTTATAAAGATTTTTTATTTTTATAAGAATAAACCTAAAAATTTTTAAATCATTTTGATGTCCAAGAGACAGTCATACCAAAAATATGGATTGCTTTTATATTGGAATGGAATGACTGCATAATGACTGACCGATCAGGAGGCCTGATTTTTCAATATTGCAGTGGTAGTTCAAAGACAAAAATCCAGGGTGGACAGTTTGACACAGTGGCTTAAGTCATCCCTTGAGGTATCCACATCCCTATAAGAGGGCCTGGGCTGGAGTCTCATCACCACTTCTCTACTAGCTTCCTGGTAACGCCCCTTGGAAGTAAGGTATCACGGTCCATGTGCTTAAATTCCTGCCATTCATATGGTTCATATGGGAGATCCAGCTAGAATTCCTGGCTTTTTTTTTTTTTTTTTTTTTTTTTGGTTGGGCCAAGTTTCTGCTGTTGTGGTCATTTGGAGACTAACCAGGAGATAAAGGATCTTATTTCTCCTTCTGTCTGTCTTTTTGTCTCTTTCCCCCTCCTTCTGTTTCACCTTTTCTCTCTGTTACTCTGGCTTTCAAATATACAAAACTTAAAAAAAAAAATCTTAAAAAGTCACTTGGGGGTTCTGATGATTCATATAGTAATGAATTAGAGTTAGAAATATCTATATGAGGACAGTACCGAGGCTCACTAGGCTAATCCTATGCCTGCAACAACGGTACACCGGGTTCTAGTTCTGGTTGGGGCGCCAGTTCTGTCCTGGTTGCTCCTCTTCCAGTCCAGCTCTCTGCTGTGGCTTGGGAAGGCAGTGGAGGATCGCCTAAGTGCTTGGGCCCTACACCAGCATGGGAGACCAGGAGGAAGCACCTGGCTCCTGGCTTTGGATCGGCGCAGTGCACCAGCTCTAGTGGCCATTTGGGGGGTGAACCAACAGAAGGAAGACCTTTCTCTCTGTCTCTCTCTCTCTTACTGTCTAACTCAGCCTGCCCAAAAAAAAAAAAATATCTATATGAAATTATGTTTCCCTTAAAACAGATATAATAGGAAAGACATTGTGGTGCAGTAGTCTAAACCACTACCAAGAATTCTAGCATATCATATGGGCATCAGGACAAGTCCAGGCTGCTCCACTTCCAATTCAGCTCCTTGCTAATGTGCCTGGAAAAGCAGCAGAGGATGGCTCAAGTGCTTGGGCTCCTGCACCTAGGTGGGAGACCAGAAGGAAGCTCTTGGCTTCTTTTTTTTTTTTAATTTTTATTTATTTATTTGACAGGTGGAGTTACAGACAGTGAGAGACAGAGAAAAAGATCTTCCTTCTGCTGGTTCACTCTCCAAATGGCAGAAAGGGCCATGGCTGCACGGATCCGAATCTAGGAGCCAGGTGCTTCCTCCTGATCTCCCATGCGGGTTCAGGGCCCAAGCACTTGGGCCATCCTCCACTGCTATCCCAGGCCACAGCAGAGAGCTGGACTGGAAAAGGAGCAACCGAGACTATAACCTGTTGCCCATGTGGGATGCCGGCACCACAGGCGAAGGATTAACCTAGTGAGCCATGGCCCTGGCCCCAGCTCTTGGCTTTTGACTTTGGCCTGGCCCAGTCCCAGCCATTGTGGCCACTTGAGAAATGAATCAGTATATGGAAGATCTGTCTCTATAACTTTACCTTTAAATAAATAACTAAATCTTACATAAAAGATATAGATACATACAAAAATATTTGCATATAAAAATGATCCTCAGTATCCATGGGGGATTGGTTCCAGGACTCTAGGTGTATAAGCAGATGCTCAAGTCCCTTCCATGAAATGGCATAGCAGTTGCTTATAACTTGTGCTCCCTTCCCATGTACCTTAAATCCTTTCTGTATTACTTTTAATACTCAATACTATGTAAAATCTATGTATATAGCTATTGTTCTGAATTGTTTAGGGAATAATGAGAAGAACAATTTTGTATTTTTGTTTAATTTTGATCCACTGTTGTTTGAATTCACAGATGAGAAACTCATGGGTATGGAGGACAAATTGTGTCTTTATGTGAATCAGTATCTATATGTATATCTCCTCACTCTGTCAGCAGAGAGAACCTTAGTAGCAAGGAGTGCATCTAGCTCCCATATCCTGGGTATAATGTTATTTTCCAATCAAAGAGAGGAGTTAGGATGCCTTGGATAAATGGCTAATTCTAGGACTGAGCCTGGAAATATACAAGATAAGCCTGAGTCACCTTGCAGTTGAAAGAAGAAAAAAAAATCCATACTCATCTTTAAAAAGAGAAAAAGAAAAAGAAAAAAGTGGGCAAAACACAAATGCACACGGAGAGGGTATGTCAACAGGAAGCAGGATCTAACAGAACAGATTCCAGTGGTTCAAGACTAGGACAATGTTGAAAGTAACAAAAAATACTATTAGAATATAGCACATAGTGCAAAACAAGTATTCATAGTTACATCCTGATACAGAAATGATTAAGTAAACAAATAAATAGGAGTAAAACAACCAGTCCCTTATAGAGAGGAATTCCAAATAATTTACATGGCTATTCCCAGTCTTATAGTGTTTGGGGGAAAATTCCACTTAAGACTGGAATATACATCCTAACTTCCTTCCAATAGCAGATGGGGCCTGCACTGTGGCATAGCAGGTTAAATGTTGTCTGCAGTGCTAGCATCCCCTATGCTCACAAGTTCAAAATCCTGCTACTCCACTTCTGATCCAGCTCTCTGCTATGGCCTGGGAAAGCAGTGGAAGATGGCCCAAGTCCTTGGGCCCCTGCACCCACGTGGGAGTCCTGGAGGAAGCTCCTGGCTCCTGGCTTCGGATCGGCACAGCTCCAGCCATTACGGCTAATTGGGGAGTGAACCAATGGATAGAAGACCTCTCTCTCTCTCTCTCTCTCTCTCTCTCTCTCTCTCTTTGCTTCTCCTCCCCTCTGTATAACTCTGACTTTTGTAAATAAATAAACATATATATATAAATATTTTTTAAAAAATATACAAAACTATAAAATTTATATATTCATTGTGACCTCCCTATAATTACCAAGCTATATTTTACTTGATATTTTAATGCCTTTGTAATTTAAGAGAAATTAAAGTTTACATTTCAGCATGAATTTTACTGTTCATATTTATATTGTGCAAAGCTACTCTAAAAGTAATGCTAGTTTTAAATGAAAATATAAGATAATTCAATTCATTATACTGAGTCACTCACATTGTTCAAAGTATCCTACATGAATATGTATTTTGCTATTCAAAATACCATGGAAATGTTGCACAAAAAATAACTCAAGTGCTGCTTTTATTTCACTTCTTGAAACGTACAATCCACTTATATATTTACCTGTGTTCTACTGTTGAATAAGGAAAGACTGAATGAAACAGGAACTCTGGGTGCCTTGTCATTACATTTCCTTCTACATGATCATTTACAGTGTACCTGATTGGCTAAAGCAGGTATATATTACAAATAATAATAAACAGTGTGATAAGGTTTGTTTGCTGCATGCTCTTCAGAATGTCATTATGTTCTATAGCAGAAATCCTGGTTCTATCGCACTATTGGTTTATTCAATGACAGATGCCTACCTTGTATCTGTTGTGATTCTCAGTGAACTCTTACACATTGCAGGTCCACCAGAATTCTGTGTTTGTGGTTTGCTGTAAATGTTCCACATGAATGGCAATAGTGATGAATGGGAGCAGACACACTTTCCGCAGATCTCTTCTCTTCACTCATTTGCACCATCTGACTTCAACTACAAAGCATAAGTTGAAAGATAAAATTACTAAGAAGCACATGATGGAGGCAGCAGAACCTTAAACCATGTAGATGGCTCTTCTGAATCCAGAGTTACATAGCGTTGTATGGTATATATGTCCATGAAGCTGTCTCTGCATAGATGTTTTACATGTTAGCAAAACATATGCCACATATTAAAAAAAAGTTATAATCGATGTCAACAGTAAATGAGGATTATTGTTGAACAGAGAAAAAGTAACAGTTTATGATATTTCATTTTTTTAATTACCATTCTTTTTGTCTTTCCATATATTCTACAAGTCACCTAAGTTCCTACTTAATGTAGCATTTTCTTCTGATTCAAAGTGAATATTAAAATTGAACACATAACTTAGAGCTACCCAAAATAGAATGGGCAGTGGTACAGTCTGCCAACGCTTGCACTTAACATGTTCCCCATCTATACAACATCTTGAAGACACACAGTTGCTAATTCTTTTGCTGTAATCTGAAGTCAGATGGCATTAAGGGAAGAAACAAGAATAAACTGTTTATTTGACCATCAAGAGGATCACCAATATATCACTGAGATAGCATGAATTTAGTGACTAAAATAAAGTCTCTGAAGATAAATTGATTGGGTTGAAACCTCAGCACCCTCATGTGGTAACACTGTGTTCTTATATAAATAACTGAATTCCATTTTGCCTCAATTTCTTCACCTATAAAACCGTACTAACTCTAGTGTGTTACTCATGAAGGTGTTATAAGGATTAGGTGAGCTGGTACAGATAAGAGCTTATAAAATATTTAATAACAGAGTCATTACTCAACCAATGTTGATTATTTTCCTAACTGATTGGTAAGCATTTCCTTTCCTTAATGCCATCTTAAATTATATGCAGGTACTACTCTCTATTTTTCTCACCTTTTCTGTTTCCCAACACTGTTAAAATAGCTTTCCTACTGTATTTAATTATCCATTATATTACCAATGGTATTTTGGAATGGAGGATAGATAAAATTATTAGCCCACCTCATCACCTTCAAAACAGGAAACTACCTGCTACTATGCAGTTTATGAGGAACAACGCATTACTAAAACCATCATTACTGATCGTAATTTCTCAGAGAAGAAATTGAGACCTAGAAATACAATCAATACAATTTATCTAATATCAAACAACTAGAAAATTGTAATATTTGTAGCATATTCTCCTTACTCTAAAATCTACACATTTTATATTCTGATGTTTATCAGGCGTGTTAGAAAAATAATAATAAACATAAAAGTAAAAAGAGGACTCTGTCACATTTGATCCAAGTTGAATTTTGGAAAAACACTAAGTGTTCAAATATAAGTGCGCTCAAGGGCATTGGTTTGACGGTGCAGAATGGAAAAAGCTGAAAAAGCATTTTGTAACACAGTTATAAAAGAGGTTAAGATTTTTCTTAAAATTCACAAGGAACATGCATTTCAAATTAACACAGTTTGTAACACTTGTTCAAAACTTAGGTTCAGGAGTAAGCAACCTCACTCTAAGATCTGGTTTTAGCACTTACTAGCTGCATTTTTGTTTTAGCAGAGATATTTTATCTCTCAACGCCTCAGACTTGTTATCTGTAAATGTAGAGGACTTTGACAACATGTTCAAAATATTTAAAACAGCCGTTAACAATTCCTTAAAATACTCAAAATAATTGTGATGCTAAAATTAATGTCTGTTAATATTTTAACAACTCCCATTAACAATCTTCCCTTCCATCATATTTGGATCACTATATTATTATTAAAGAAGTAACAATTGAGAGTGGCATTTTTACATAACTTTCTTTCTTTATCTAAGATTTATTTATTTATTATTTGAAAGTCAGAGTTAGAAAGAGAGGAGGGGAGATGAGAGAGAGAGAGAGAGAGAGAGAAGGAGAATTTTGCATCTGTTGATACTGGCTTATGCTGGCTTGCTAAGACCTAAGCCAGCAGCCAGGAGCGTTATCTGGATCTCCCAAGTGGATATAACGGGCCCATGTATTTAGGCCATCTGCTTTCCCAGGTGCATTAGCAGGGAGCTGGATTGGAAGTGGAACAGCTAAAACTCAAGCAGGCGTTCATATGACATGCCAGTGTCACAGGTGATGGCTTTACCAACTATACCACAACACTCTCCCCTTACAGAATATTTCTATATGTGTAACTATAGTCAGCAAAATAATGTGCTCCAATTCTTAAACCTATTCTTAGACACATGAAAGATGTCCACCTCTCAATGCCCATAACCTATGAAAATATTAATTTAAATGACAAGGGGACTTGTCTCATGTGATTAAATTAAAGCTCTTGCGATGGAGAGATTATCCTGCATTATCAAGGTGGACTTAACAGAATGACATAATTTTAATCAAAGGAGGGAGGCACAGAGAAGAACAATGTAATAGAATGGCAGAGAAATGGTCAGAGAGAGATTGCTGACCCTCAAGAGCAGGGGCCAGGATCCAGGAGATGTATTCTGACTCTACCTTCTGCAAAATGCAGGGGTATAGATTCTTCTCCAGAGCATGCAGAAGGAATCCAAACTTTCCACACACTGATTTAAGCCTAGTGAAACTCACCTCATATTTTCATTTCCAGAACTCTCAGGTAAAACAGTTCTTTTATTTTAAGCCACTATATTTTTAGTAATTGATTACAAGAACACTTAATCATAACAGATGCATACATGGTATTCATTTCTAAAACCATTATTTAATATCTTTCCTTCAATGCTAAAAACAGTCTATTGACCCAGATGTGACTAGAAAGATACTGTTTTAACTTTTTAGTTCAAATCTTGCTATTGAAATTGTCTGCAAATTAGAGGGCAAAAAATTTTCTGAAGTAAATGACATCATTTTCTTTCAGTCAAATATATGCATTTGGCCGGCGCCATGGCTCACTAGGCTAATCCTCCGCCTTGCGGCCCTGGCACACCGGGTTCTAGTCCCGGTCGGTGCGCCGGACTCTGTCCCGGTTGTCCCTCTTCCAGGCCAGCTCTCTGCTGTGGCCAGGGAGTACAGTGGAGGATGGCCCAAGTGCTTGGGCCCTGCACCCCATGGGAGACCAGGATAAGTACCTAGCTCCTGCCATCGGTAGCGCGGTGCGCTGCCTGCAGCGCACCGGCCGCGCCAGCCATTGGAGGACGAACCAACGGCAAAGGAAGAACTTTCTCTCTGTCTCTCTCTCTCACTGTCCACTCTGCCTGTCGAAAAAAAAAAAATAAATAAATAAAATAAATAAATAAATAAAACAAATATATGCATTTTATAGTGTGGAGGATAGAAAACAGTGATTAGTGTTTTAATATAACCATCTACTTAACTTTCTAGTTACTCTAATTATAATTTACCCAGAAAGACTGTTTTTTCTGTGTTAATTTATATTTTATCATTAATCTAATCCAAGTACACAACATTCATAAAAATATCACACTGAGATTACATTTACTTTTTAAATTCTGAAATATTCATTTAAAACATTTTCTTTGCTTGACAAACACCCGTTCAAGAAGATAGTAGTTCCAAACTAAAATAGATGACAAAAAGATACATCCACTTGTGTATGAAAGCTTGACAACCTTTCCTTAGATTTTTCAGTGGTAACGTGTCCTTTTTACCCCATTTTTTTAATCAGAAGCCAAGCTTCTCAACTGGAAATATTGTGCCTTTTGGACGGTTATTTATTTCTAATATAGCACTTAATCTCCTTGAAGATATAATTGAATAACATTCAAGCAAAACCTTTCATTCTGTTGGATTCTCTTTTTAAGATAAAGTTGTACTCCTACTCTGAAGTCCTTGCTTTGACCAAACCAAATTAAAATGGATCCGTTCTTGAGTTCATCTGTTGTTTTACTAAGCAAACTGTCTCCATGTGTGTCCAAAATGCATTTACTTTCTACTACATTTTGCTCAAAGGAAAGACTTTATGTTATATTTGTAAACAATCCATTATTAGATGTAAGAATAATTTCAGGTTGATAATCTTTATGGGAAAAAGAAGCAAAGAACATAAAAGATTCAGCAACAAATAAAATATGACAATATATTTCAGGATCTATTGAATGAAGAAAGACTGGTCTAGTGGTGGAAAGATTTACTTTATGTTCACAAAGTTATGTTTCGATTTGTTAATGAGGAAAATGATGGGACATATTGCAGATTGGGATTACAGTAGATAGAGAATAAAATACTCAGAACCAATCTGAGTCACTTTCACTTTAAAAAATTTATCTAGATGCCCAAGAAACTCAGTTTTATGTTCTAAGAATACTTTCCTAAGTATTTTCTTTCTTAAAATTATATATTTGCTTTACAAATCTTCACTTTTTTCTGGTTCACTGAGACAAATGCACAACATTTTCTAAGATACATTTCACTTTCCTTAAGAACATAATGAAAAAGACAAGAAAGATAAAAAAGATATCATTTATTTTGCTTAGCATTGGTCTTCTGTTTGATTTAGAATCACATAATGATGAATACAAATGAGTAAATGTGGTCTGTTTAGTGATATTTTAAAAGAGGATAAATCTGCAGAAAGGAACATTATGGGGGTACTAGAAACCATAAGATAAAACAATTTGAAAAAGAGAATGAGAGTCCCAAAAGATAAATGATAGAGAAAAATGTTCTACAAATTGGTTCAATCAAGAATGAAAAATGGCTATAAAATCCATTTGTTTAGAAGTTCTTGGAAGTGCATCATTATTGGAGTGAAAACATAATGCATGCCTCAATTTCCTTTAGCTCATCTAGTAAAAATCAACGTAGAGATAAATGAAGGACCCCAGAAAGATTGGTGATGGAAAGCATCGCAAAATCATATTATTTAGAAAGAAATTATGCTAATTTCAATTTTAAGTTCTATTGTTTACCATCACGTAATTTTCTGGAATTTATTAGTAAGATTCTCTACCAGAAAAAAAAAAAAAACAGTAATTCTGTTTTTCATTTGCTTATTAAAAGCATTTTAGCCAATACTTTGAAAAATAACGATAGCAGCACTAAGAGCAACTTCATACAATCATGAGAAAACCCATGACAATAAAATTCATCTTAAATATTTACAGTAAATCAATTTACAAGTCTCTGATTTGCAGTTGTTAGATTAATGATGTGTAAACAGAAAGCAAAACTTTCAAATAGCAATAATAGTGTTAGTTTTAATTATAGGGAATATATTCATTCCCTTATTTTATCTGTTCTGTCACAAATATAAAACATTAAAGGAAATAGTATTGATATTCATTTTTGCCTGATACTGTGTCTACAGCTGTTGCATTTTTGATAAAATGGTGATGCGTATTTATTCACATTATTTTAGAGATCATCAAAAGTTTATAATATATTTATCTGAAGTTTCAACATTATTTTTATGTGTTCCTTACATAGGAAGAACATTCTTGTCAGGTGTATCATATCAGCATAAATTAATCTTCAAAAAAGTTATAATTTTTGCTACTAGATTTAGAAGATCTTGCAGTCAGGTACTATGTTTTGAAATGACACATAAAAGTTGTATGCATTTATGGGATTCCATGAGATGTCTCCATGAATGTCTGCAATGTGTAACAATACCCAGGTGCTGGGGCAGGTGTTATGGTCAAGCGGGAAAGACTGCTGCCCAAGAAGTCTACGTCGCATATGGGTGCTGGTTCAAGTCCTGGCTGCTCCACTTCACATCCAGCTTGCTGGTAATGGTGTGGGAAAAGCAGCAGAAGATGGCAGTCCAAATGTTGTGGCCTCTACAACGCATGAGTAAGACCTGGAAGAAGTTCCTGGCTCCTGGTTTCACCCTAGTGCAGCCGTAACCATTGAGGGCATCTAAGGAGTGAACCAGCTGATGGAAGATTTCTCTCTGTCTCTTCCTCTTTCTGTAAGTCTTTCCAATAATTAAATAAACCTTAAAAAATAATCCATGTGCCAGCATCAGTGCATGGCATATGTCAGGTGTACAAAGTATGTGTTCTTCCAAAATAAAATGATCAAATCACTAATATAATGAGTTCTTTAAAACTAAAAATTAATATAATTGGATAGTTTAATACTAAGATTACTTCCATGAAGTAAATTTTTGCCCTTTTTCATATTTGAAAATCATTAGACTTCCAACTTTTTAATATTTGTTAATTAATATTAAGGTAAAGTAAAATATTCAAATAAAGACAAAGGATATATAAAGAAATTTTATCCTTTTCTTCCTACAATATATGGATAAGAAGAAGATCATGCACCTTGATAATGAGTTTAAGGTAATGTGAATAGTCAAAGAAGTTAGAAAAAGAAGTCAAGGATGGGTCATGAGTTGAAATTTTCAGAATTTATTAGATATCAAATAGGGATGACATTTGATATTTGAGGGTAGTTTATAGAACAGCAATATAGACTGAGACAGAGACAAATCAGAGAAATCCTTAAGAGATTATTAGACAAGACTGACAATGAATAGCAAATGATGGAGAAAAAAACTGAGAATGCAAATATTGAGTTAATGAGTTGTAAGAATAAAAACACATTAGTAGAAACGGAAAGGTGGGGAATGAGTGCATAAGAAAGAATTAAGGATATGAAATATTGACAATATACCAAACACAATTAATTTTTTTCATTGATCAGAGTGTAGAAATTTAAGCATAATAGTCTATCTTAAAGGGTGATGTTTAAAACAATGGAAAAGTTAATTATTTGAAAAAAATAATAGGGGCATGAAATCATGCTTTATAATGGATGTCAAAAAATATAAAAAGAAGACAGAGGGCCTAGTTTGTCCTGCAGTGGTTTAAGCCTCTGCTTTTGATGCTACATCTCATTTTAAAGTACTGGTTCAAGTCCTGGCTGCTCTGCTTTTGCTACAGCTTCCTGCTAATGGGCCTGGGAATGCAGTGATGTCGTTTCAAATGCCTGGACATCCGGCATCCACATGGGAGATCTACATGGAGTTCTTTGCTTCTGGGTTCAGCCTGGCCTTGCTCTGGCTATTACAGCCATTTGGGAAGTGAACCAGCAGATGACAGCTCTCCCTCTCTCCCTCTTTCTCTCTCTCCCTCCCTCTCTCTTTCCGTCTGTCTGTCTGTCTCATCTCTTTGATTCTGCCTTTCAAATAAATAAATATGTTTTAAAAATGAAGTAAGATTATAAAAATAGCTTAACAGACTGTATTAACCTAGAGGAATATTTAGTGAGGAAGAATGAAGAGTTACAGTTTAAAAAATAGCTTTATTTCAGTCTCCACACCAAAACCTGAAAAAATTCTAATGTCATTGTCTCTCTAATCTGTAAGTGGTAATTTCTTCTTCTTTTTGGTACTTGGTCTTGTTTGATTGTCACCTCCAGGGATTCTCAACACAATTCATTAATTTCTGAAAATAGATATTTTACATTTCCTTGCCCTTCTTAAAATACTAGAGTTTACTTTATCTTGAGTTTTTATGTTCCTTCAAGATTTTGAGTACAACCATCTTTACCACTTTTTAGGATGAATCAGAGAAAAATTGCTATGCTGAACTGGAATACAGGTGCCCCTATATCTGTAGCCTATGCTGCAGCTTCATCTCAGAGCAATATTCTGTACTCCAAATTTTCATTTTCCTTTGTTCAATTAATTCAATATTATCATATAGAGAGTTTGCATGGCCCTTTAAATTGATCTTTTATTTATTACATATGTTCTTAAAATCTGTTTTTCACATAATCTTGTAGTAGGATGCCACTTGAGTGGTATTTAGTATTTTAAACGTAACCCTATTTTTTTTAATCACTAGGCTTAGCTGTATATCCTTTTTATGATTTCTTTCTCAGCTTAGGGACTAAGTGTTAATTATTTTCCACGGGGTTCCATGCTATACCCTGTTCTCACTTTGCTGTCTGATAGGATCTAGAAGTATTGCATATATATTTTTTTTTAATTTATTTAACAGATAGAGTTATAGACAGTGAGAGAGACAGAGACAGAGAGAAAAGTCTTCCTTCCATTGGTTCACTCTCCAAATGGCTGCCAAGGCCAGCGCTGTGGGGATCCGAAGACCAGGAGCCAAGTGCTACTTTCTGGTCTCCCATTTGAGTGCAGGGGCCCAAACACGTGGGCCATCCTCCACTGCTTTCTCAGGCCACAGCAGAGAGCTGGACTGGAAGAGGAGCAATCAGGACTAGAACCTGGCACCCATATGGGATGCCAGTGCCGCAGGCGGAGGATTAACCAAGTGAGCCACAGCACTGGCCCTGTTTATTAGCTCATATGAGAGGAAGTTACAGACAGTGAGTGGGAGTGACAGACAGAAAGGTCTTCCTTCCTTTGGTTCATTCCCCAAATGACCACAACAGCTGGAGCTGTGCTTCAAAACCAGGAGCCAGGAGCTTCTTCCAGGTCTCCCACGCAGGTGCAGGGGCCCAAAGACCTGAGCCATCTTCTACTGCTTTCCCAGGTCATAGCAGAAAGCTGGATGGGAAGAGGAGCAGCCGTGACTAGAACTGGCACCCATATGAGATACTGGCACCCATATGGGATGCCGGCACCACAGGCAGAGGATTAACCTACTGAGCCACAGCGCCGGCCCCACGTATATGTTTTTCAAGAAAGACATTTATACATTCTTGCCAGATGGTTTAATTAGGTAGATAAAAAAATCAGATCTGAAAAATGACAGTGAAAATTTAGTAAAGAAATTAAGCTGGTGGTGTAAACTGTTAGAATAACGAACTGAAAAGGAAGGATCTTAGACAAACTGAATTTGCTTGTTGGTTAATTTAAGTGTCTATAATTGTAAGCCACACAAATAAATCAGGATCATTCTAAAGAAAAAGCAAAAACATTATTATAAATATTGTTATTATTATTACTACTACTATTGGACTGCTTCCTGTATCCTAAAGGGAAGAATGCAAATAGATTAAGGGAAAATACTAGTACTATGGATGAAGAAAAAAAATACTTTCTTTCGTTCTTCCACTATTCCCCTTCCTTTTCCTGTCTCATAAAGATTTTTAAAGGCAAACAGGAATGAGTTTCATGAAAATATTCATATTTATTGTGAGATGGTCATATTCTAAGCACTGTATCACATAAATTTTTAATATTCAGAATAAATCTGTGAGGTAGTATTGACTTTTTACTTTTTATCCTAGATGGAGAGGGAAAGAGGGAGGGAGGAAGGCATGGAGGGAGGGAGGGAGGGGGAGAGAGAGAGAGAGAGAGAGAGCGAGAGCATCTTCCATCTTCTATCAGTAGATTTACTCCCCAACTGCCTGTAACAGTTATGATTGGGTCAGGCTGAAACCAAGAGCCCCAAATCGATTCATATGTACGGCAGGCACTAAAGTTTCATGGTCCTCATCTGTAGAATTAGGATTGGAAGTGAGAAAGCTGATATCCAAACCTAGTACTCGAACACTGGTTGCCAGAATTATAATTGCTGTCAACTGCTCCACCAAATACCTGTTTCTGAGGTACTGTTGTTAACATCAACATATATAATGAGAAACCGAGGTATAGGAGGCTTGAGGGATTTGTCCAGTGAATCAACTAGTCTAGTAAATTGTAGAATAATAGCAATCCCTCCAAGCAGTCTGACTCTGGAAGACATATTATTAACTTGGTTTCAAATTTTTTAAAAAAAATATGAAAATGGGGATGCGTACAAATATAGAAGAAGGATACTAACTTTAGGACATTTGAATTCATTGTATATATTAAAAGTTAGATTAATTGAATCTTCAGATGCGTTAGAGATGAAAACAGATGATCTTCAATAAAATCATTAAATAAAACTGAGAGTTAATAAGGGAATATTAAAACAGCCATTCAGCATTTCTTTTTTAATATCCAGAACAGATAAAATATGATCCTTAATACTGGAAATGCAACAGGGAAGAGGATGTAACACTCCATCTTTCACAGAGTTTATATACACTTTATATTTATATTTGGATAAAACAGATAAAAGACAAAATGTAGACAATAATGTTGAGTATGGAAAATTATGAGTGCTAGAATACTATTAGTGAGTACTAGGGTGTTGATGAATTGAGGTAAAGGTCTTCTTCAGAAAAATAATAATTGAGGGCATCTCTTTGTGGGGCATATTTCAATTTTAATTTGAAAAGCAGAGAGAAGCTAACTTTGGTATGATCAATCATATAATTTTTTAAGGGATTTAAAAAAAAAATTGCCAGGTAGAGTTAGACAATGAGAGAGAGACAGAGAAAGGTCTTCCTTCCGTTGGTTCACTCCCCTAATGGCCACTACGGCCGGTGCTGAGCCTATCCAAAGCCAGAAGCTAGGTACTTCCTTGCGGTCTCCCATGCGGGTGCAGGGACCCAAGCACTTGGGTCATCTTCCTCTGCTCTCCTGGCCCACAGTAGAGAGCTGCACTGGAAGAGGAACAACCAGGACTAGTACCTGGAGCCTCATCCGGGACTAGTACCCAGCGCCCCAACCGGGACTAGAACCCAGGGTGCTGGCGCCACAGGTGGAGGATTAGCCAAGTTGAGCCATGGTGCTGGCCTAATCATATAACTTCTTTAAAATAAAGTAAGTAATTAGTTGAGAATGTGCTGGCAAATAATGTAAAGTGCTTATGAAAATCTGAAATATCTATGATTTCAAATCATCTTAGCTATATTCTGCAATGGATAAAAGGAGTTCAGGCAAAGATGAGAGTCAACCAAAATCTGAATTGATTTGCCAATTCTTAATGGTTAAGGATAATATTATCTGATTTTAAAAATCAAGAGATGAAGTTCATGTATGTATATACAAATGAAATACGTATTACAATGTAATTTTAGATAAATAGTATGAATTCATTATACTAATAGAGAAATAAATTGACTATTTCAACACCAAGTGTTGAGAAAGTCAGGAATTCCACAGCAGACTCATAGAATGGCAGATGTCTTAAATAGCACTCTGGCCTCAGAATCAGCCCTTAAGGCATTCGGATATGGCCGAAGAGCCCATGAGAGTAATTCAGGCATGGAAAGCCAAGACACTCTGGGAAAAAAAAAAAAAAAAAAAAAAAACAAAACCTAAATGAAAGATCTCAGTGAGTGAGATCCTAGTGGAAAAAACGGGGCCATCAAAGAAGGAGGTACCTTTCTCTGAAGGGAGGAGAGAACTTCCACTTTGACTATGACCCTGTCGGAATAAGATCAAAGTTGGCGAACTCAAAAGGCTTCTATAGCCTTGGCAACTCATGACTAGAGCCTAGGGAGACTACTGACGCCATACACAAGAGTGTCAAATTGTTAAGTCAACAACAGGAGTCACTGTGTACTTACTTCTCATGTGGGATCTGTTCTTAATGTGTTGTCCAATGTGAAACAATGCTATAACTAGTACTAAAGCAGTATTTTACACTTTGTGTTTCTGTGTGGGTGCAAACTGATGAAATCTTTACTTAATATATACTAAATACTAAATACTATACACTATACTAAATCGATCTTCTGCATAAAAAGGTTATTGAAAATGAATCTTGATGTGAATGCAATGGGAGAGTGAGTGGGAAATGGGAGGGGTGTGAGTGGGAAGGAAATTATAGGGGGGAAAGCCATTGTAATCCATAAACTGTACTTTGGAAATTTATATTTACTAAATAAAAGTTAAAAAAAAGAAAGTCAGTAATTCAATAAATTTAAGCTGCAAGGTTTTGGCTGAAGGCAAGAAACAGTGCTCTTATATAGTATATTTTGGGAGATTTTTCTCTCTTAATATGCTTTTATACATTATAATGAGTTTGGAAATTTAGACTGCTGAAAACGTAGAAAAATCATTTATACTCATCAGTAGAAATAACTGCAAATGCTAGATAATGTCAATTCAAAGTTTGGAAAATTTCAACAACTGCAATTCAATATGGAATATTACTCATACCAAATGACAGTAAACAGGATCTCATTCTAGTGTGGGCTTATGCTCTGATCAACACTGAAATTATTCAAACTTTCTTGATTAATCAAAATTATATATTATCATCTTGATTGCAATCACCTATCAAAGAATCATTTTCCACAGTAATTTGTTTAAAACATAATCAGTGTCAATAAACCAGAAGCTGGAGGACTATGAATCTAAAAGAACAACAACAACAACAACAATAAACACTATTGAGATTTTCCTGTAGCCCTCCCCATCCCAAACAAACAAACAGCAGATGGACGAAAGAACTAGTAGTCCTAGTCATTCTACATCCAATGTGGACCCACATAACACTTTATAAAACGAAATAGATACAAATTTCATTGAAAAATATATAGTATTCATTTCGTCATGCAATGATATTGTCGTTTTTAAACTCTGAAATTTGCATAAAAAGCATTTTAATTATAATTTTAAGAAACTTTAAGTTTGCTCTGTTCTCATGTCATATCAAAACACACATTGAACAAAGAAAATAACCATATATATATATATATATATATATTTCAAATGATTGAGAGAAGTCCCTTTCAGCTGAAAGAATTCATTAAAGATTCAAGACCGCCAAACTGCCTGATTTCCAGCATATACGGTCTGTTTAGCTATACGACCCCATCATTTTGCTTAGTTTGGTTTACCTGAGTTAAATTAGCTCTACCAAAAATTTGTATTCTTTAATGAAAGCAATATGGGTCAGCGGAAAGTGCTTTGGCCACCTAGAAGGAACTAGTATCATACCCTGCCATCAGCTACTTCTATGACATTGGCAAGTATTGTTATCACGCTGAACCTTGCTTTATAGAAAAAAAAAAAAAATGAAATGATGAATCCATAAACACTCGAGAAAATTTTAGCTCATGATTTGTAAAATGTAGAATAATGATTTGGCCTAATTCCAAAATTGACTAAAATTAAATATATGAATTTACTTAATTACTTCCACTAACACATCACCTCTTTTGACATTTTGTTTATTTTCCTTTCAAGACTATCCAGCATGGGCTGTTGTCTCCTTTCAATGAACACACTAAAAATTAGAGAAGTGAAAAAATTAGAGAAGTGGAACACAATTATGGGATCCAGAATTTAACAGATTGAACAGATTGAAATCTATCTTGACTCTGGTGTGTGTGGAGTGGGTGGGAGCAGGTGGGTGGTGTCTGCCGAGTGCGGCAGATGGAAACTGGAGGAAACAGAGAGATAATGGATTGAAAGAAAATGGTTACACTCTGCTCTTGCCTCTTGCTTCTGGAAATTTCTGACAATCACTGCATGCTTCTTTATCAGAGAAATCACTAGCAACATACCAATGGCATTTACTGGAAGTGATAGGATGTTATCAGGACAACATTATAGGCTTGCTGGGGCAGCAAATATTGAAGTCTGTTGTGAGCCAAAATGTCTTTGCAAGAAATTCTTCCACTGTCTCAATTTCAAAGATCTTTGGATTTAGGGATTTAGCCTGAGGAGTTTATCTCATCCACATGGTATTTCTCCCTGAGCATGTTTGTGTGGTGTGTGGTGTGTTTGTGTGCGTGTGTGTGTGTGTGTGTAGGTGTAGTGAGACATTTGGAAAGACACTTAGTTTTGTTTTTCCTCCATACAAAGAATTATAACTGTACAAGTATCTGGAACTCAATGATTTGCTTTATAAGAACCGTGAATTATAATACACTTCCTTCTTTCTGGGTTGTTAACTTACACAGATACAAAAGCTAATGTAACTCTTTTACAACAAACTAATTCAAATATTTTATATTTACTAGGCATCTGCCACTAAAGTAGATATGTGCAATATAAAACAAAATGAGTTTCCAAGGTAGAAGAAATCACTATAGTCAAGCAGCAGAATTACAAGAGGAAGTGTTGTGCTATATTAAAGATATGTAAAGTTATTAAGTACATAAAATAAACAGACCTGGAATGAAAAAGATTCACCAAAAAGATGTTATATCCTTTCATTTGAAATATAAGTAGATTTGTTGAGTGTCCAAGGCCAAATGGAGAAAATTTAAGGCAAATGGAGCCATTTTACCAATGTTAAGAAGAAGGGAAAAGGAATACACATGTCACTTGAGACATTGATGCTAAGTTATCAATGGTCAGAGCTTGAAAGCAACAGTAGGGAATAAGGATCGAGAGCTATGCAGGAATGTGTAGGACTGTAATGATGCTCAGAAATGACACTGAGGAGTGTGACCTTGATTTTAAATAAATATGTAAAGATCTAAATATTTAGGTGATGTTTCTAAACTTGCTTATATTTATATTTTAGAAAAAGATGAGATAGAAGGAGGATTAAAATGCTAGAAAATAAAATAAATTATTATGATCTGGGAAAAGAGCTTGAGATATTGTATAATTGTACGATTCTAAGGATTGTACAAATTATAGGGATTCATGAAGATAGCATGCAGGTTTGATTAAAGATGTAAAGCACTGAAGAAAAGTGCTAAGTTAAAAATGAACTTCTGTTATCCAGCATAATATTTAGTGTGAAGTAGACTATCAGAATATGTTGTAGGAGGAACTGGGATTTCCAAATGGAAGACAGAAATGGTCTAGCAACTCACCTTCTTCCTCCTACCTTCCAATGCCCTACAAATTCAATTAAACAAGATTTCTGGCTCTTTAGCTATTTTTCCAATTAATCTGTCATTATTTCTTGCTTTTACCTTCTCTCACCTCCAAATTTTCTTCCCAATTCAGTGTAGTACTCACATGAATAACCATCACAAACAAGCAAGAGGAAGATACTAAGAAATATTTCTTGGGAATCATTGAATGTCCCTCAACTTGTCTTTCCACATGCAGGAGGTGAGGACAAGTATCTGAATAAATTTCCTTTGCTGCTTTGGGGAAAGATATCCCTGAAGATTAATACAATACATGAAATTCCCCATCATCTAGCGTGTTACTATTGAAAATGTTGTTTTCAGTGTTGATGTTTTAATCATGAAATAGGCAATGTGTTTTTACAGCTGTGGATATTTAGGATGTTACAATATTGATTTTAAAGCAGATTGAAAAATTGGAATAGTTGAGAGAGTAACAATGACATTGAGGTAATGCATTTAGTAAGCAAAGGAAAGATTTTTTCTAGAAAAAAATCAGGAAAACATAACACAATCAAGGACTATTGAAATTAATGTCATCAATAAATAATGTGGAGCAAAAGTTCTCATAAACATTTTCAAAATTTTCAGTTAAATTTCATTTAATGCAATCAAATTAGTTATAAATCTGAGTTAAATCTTAAACATATTCATTACTTATATAAAATGAAATAAAATGTAACAAAATATTTCAATCTTCTATTATAAAACTCTTGCGATTTGTCAAAAGCTTTTTAACAAACCAGTTATTATATCATATTATTTAATCAGGTAGCAATACTGTATTTTATTCCTCCACATACTTTTCTGATAAATTCTCAAACGTTTCCAATTACCATTTCCTTGATTTTAAAATAGTCTTGAAAACTCCCTGAGCTTCTTCAAGTTGACGTTTTCTGAGGTATGAAATAAAGACTTCAAAAGATGGCAACAACCTGTAAAGAGAAACTTGGGAGGTAATTTGATCTGCCACAGTTCTTTGACTGACTAAGTTTAGATTGACAGAATGTATTTTGAATGCCTTTAGATGGAGCATTCTGTGACTGAAGGCATGACACCTTGACAAAAATAATGTAGGGATGCAAACAATAGCTAAGTTAGTGCATTCATTTGAAGTGAGAAACTTCTCTCAGTCAGTGACACCTGCTGTATGTCCTAAATTATGAAGAAGAGGAGATAAAAAATATGATGCATTTTCTATATCCTTTTACAGATTATTATATGAAAAACAGAACAATGCAAAATTCAGCCTATGAAGTCTTACTTCTTTTGTTTCTTGGTGACTCTCCAACTTCCTCATTTATGAAATGGAAACAACAGCTTTCTCTTTTACAAGTTGTGTGTTGTGAAATAAGGAAATTTATTGAGAAGATGCTTCCAAACAATGAGGTTTACAAACTAAAGTATTACAAATTTTGCATTTCTTCCTATAGAGCTTAGGAAAACATTAAGTGGATCTTTCGAGTAATTACTCTTGCACTCTTACCCTAAATTTTTAATTCTGTTGTAGTACTCCTAGAATTTGCCTAATAAGTTCTGATAGCTCTAATAGCCTTCCTAAAGGTGTTAACTGCCCATGCTAGTAACAACAATAATAATAATAATAAGCTCTTAGCCCCAACACAGATGTTTCATCACTTCCTTTATCCTACTGATTTTTACAGTAATTATGGAGTGATTCTTTGGTCCTGTTACCTATTTTCTTAATTTGCAATAATGCATTTTTAAACCCTAAAAATTCCCCATAGCCCATCACATACTCAGGAACTGATGAGAGCTTACTTATACATTTCAAGTCCCCTGATTTCCATGGTCATCTAAAACTGTGCTGCATGTTTCACTGAGGGGAATTCTTTCTCCCTCATTCTGGCCATTCTTGTCTTCAAATTTTTATAAAATTGCAAATATTTATTTCCTCTCAAGCCAAGAAAATGTTTGCATCTAGGATAAATAAATGAACACATTATTTTCCAATTGTTTTTCTTTCTTCCAAACAATAAGAAAATCTGAAGAAGCCCCTTAGGTTGTGTTATGATTTTCTAGTGTCCAACCCAATATAATCATTAATAATAACTTGTTCTAGACTCACATGTGAACTTAACTACAGTGACTGGAAGTTTTGTCTTTAGGCTATGATTTTCGTAACGATAGAGAAAATATGAATTGTGTACTACCTTTAGACTATAAGAATTGAAGTCAATTAAATATTTAAGCTGCATGTGTCAACAGAAGCTTCCAAATCCCAGATTCTCATTTCTCTAGAACACTATTTATATTAATAAAAATTTTAAAAATATTTACTAAGCTAAAATAAGGTCTTATGGAAGGATTCAAATCCAATATGGCCAAGTCCTTATAAGAAGATGAGATTAGGACACACTCAGAGAGGGATAAACATGTAAGATCACAGTGAAAGAGTGTGATTCTGTAAGCCAAGGAGAGAAGCCTCAGAAGATACTAAATCTGCTAATAATATGAACTGAAAATCTTAGTATCAAGAATAGTGGGAAAATAAATTTATGTTGTGTAAGTTAATAAAAAAGTGTAGTAAATGATTAGCTGTTTTTTTTTTTTTTTAATAAATGTTACAGACCAAATAGTAACACGGTCCTCCAACACATGAGTAAACAATTCATACCACAGATGCTTTAACAGGTGGGTTTGACAACATACTATTCTACTTTTGATCTTAGTCAAAAAGCCAAGAAGTGATGACAACTTACTATTCCATACTATATTCTGCAAAAAAGAATTCTTCTGGTAAACACTTGGAAGTTGCAGCAAAAACAAATGGAATTGATGGATCATGGGTAGTTCTGTTTTCAGGTTTATGAAGAACGTCTACACTGTCAGATTTTAAATTAGACCAGTTTTCTTTTTATAATTGAACTGTGACATTTTTGCTTAAGTAAATCCTGGAATAAGAAAAAAAAAAACAAATTGTTGTAAATTTTCTAATGCCTTCTCATGGATTTTTGTACATGTCTTACATGGATCAGTGATACACAGTTAACAAAGAAATGCCATGAGAAGGACAACACTTTGAGTACCAGTGTTAAAGAACTGTATTTAAAAATGCTTTTTGAGGGACCAGCGCTGTGGCATAGAGGGTAAATTTGCTGCCTGCAGTGCCGGCATCCCATACAGGCACTGGTTCTATTCCTGGCTGTTCCACTTTCTAGTCAGCTCTCGGCTATAGCCTGGGAAAGCAGTAAAAAATGGCCCAAGTCCGTGGGTCCCTGTATCCATGTGGAGGACCCAGAAGAGCTACTGGCTCTTAGCTTCAGTATTGCCCAGCTCCAGCCTTTGTGGCCATTTGGGGAGCTGATGCATAAACAATTTTATTAGTAAATATTTAATGTTGTAATAGATACAGAACCAGACTTCTGTCATTGTTTCACACAGTTTTAATTTTCAGATTACTGAAACAAATAAATTTCACAATGACCTAATTTGCAATATTGTGAGGAATTTTTAGCAAGAATCTCATGACAAAGAGCTCTGAAGAAAAAAAGTAACAGAGTAATTGTACTGCGTTACTCAATAACTCTGTAATCTAACTTCTCATTTTATCTCACTTGACTGCACTTCCTAGTTGTAAAATAAGATTATAAAGGATTCTGTTTATTGAAAACTCATTTTTAATCTAAAATTATGGGTTCATTTTCACATTCAAAATCCATTATCTCACAAACTCCACTTAACATAAAGGATGTGTCACATCAGCGTACTTCACAATTTCTACATTCTTCTTGGAGTTCCCCCAGAAAGAAAATGTCATTTATGGAAAATTAATAAGTTAATCATATAAAATGGAAAACATTATCTGTTATTATAACCACATGGATTTACCAAAACAGTAGTTTACCAAAAGGATTGTGAGACACATTTGAGTTTCTTAAATTCAAACAGATAAGATATAACACAGTTAAAAAATTTTAATTTTGCTCTTAATATGTTTAAATCAGTACCTGTTTTCCTGTTTCATTAGACAGATAAAGTATGACGATGGGGTATAGAAGCAAGTAAGCTTCTTTTACCCTATTTGTTTTCATAAAGGGAACTCAGTTCTGCAACTTACCTTCATAAACTAAATGCAACAAGAAATAAGTCCAATTGAAAATAACTCAGAGGGGGCCAGCGCCATGGCGCAGTCAGTTATTCCTCCACCTGCGGTGCCAGCATCACATATGGGTGCCGGTTCTAGTCCCGGCTGCCCCTCTTCCAGCACAGTTCTCTGCTATGGCCTGGGAAAGCAGTAGAAGATGGCCCAAATCCTTGGACCCCTGCACCCACGTGGGAGACTTGGAAGAAGCTGCTGGCTCCTGGCTTTGGAGTTGCAGGTGTTGTGGCCATTTGAGGAGTGAAGCAATGGAAGGAAGACCTTCATCTCCATCTCTCCCTCTCACTGTCTGTAACTCTCTCAAATAAAATAAATAAAATCTTTAAAGAAGAAAAGAAAAGAACTCAGAAAAGTTTAAAGGACGAGGGTACTAATATAAATTGCTGTCAAGACTTGGAGAAAAATAAAGACTTCCTGTGAATCCTAAAGCCTTCAGGGACTCCAAAGCTTATTGTGTTGAGCCAAGAAAAAGTGAAGGAAAAAATACTTTGGAAGAGCTGTTGGAAAATGTTCAAAAGAAATTGAAAGATAATTTTGTGACTGCCTACAAAAATCAGGCGTTTGAAAACAGAGATAAAAAAATTTGATGAGAGTGTGGAAAGATTCTAAGCATTTTTTTGACAAAAAAGAATATCCAACAGAGTAATAATGATCTAAAGATTGCACTTCAAGCCAATTTGCAACCCAAATACATTAGATCCACGCAGTTCAAGAAATTGATGCTTCCTAATATTCTAAGTGGATAATGTATAAAATGTTTAATGTATTCTGAATAGCAAGATTATCTTCAATCTTATCCACACCCATTGTGCATTTTAACATTGTTATGCTCCACAGTTTGAACAGGTAGACAGTTCTAGTAGAGCAGTCTCTCAATGAGTGAATAAGAATTCATAATCCGACAGCTTTGGCCTACTGTCTTCACCAGAGAACTACATGGAAATAAACACTCACTTTACTACGTATAGTATGGCAATGTATATCAAATAATTGTTAGAGTTTCTCAGATAAAAGAATACTGTCAATGAATTCCCTAAAAAATCATCTTGATATAATATAAATTATAACAAAATACTTTATTATATGCCTCAAATGATATATGCAGTAATTTTTCAGGATGCATGAAAAATTGGTTCTAGGAACCCCACAGATACCAAAATCTATGGATGCTCATATTCCATATAGGAAATTGCATAGTATATGCATCCAACTTAGACAAATATTCCAGTAAACTTTATATCACTTCTAGATCACTTATAATACCTAAAATAATGTAAATGGTATATAAACAGTTGCTTCATTATAGCGTTTAGCAAATAAAGACAAGAAAAATATCTGTATATATTCAGTGCTAATACAGGTTTGTAAAATGTTCTTAACCTGTAGTTGATTGAACCCTCAAATGTGGAAACCATGGATGTAGTAGGTCATCTGCATCTACAAAAATGACACATTTAGGGGCCGGCACTGTGGCTCACTTGGTTAATCCTCCACCTGTGGCGCTGGCAACCTATATGGGTACCAAGTTCTAGTCCCAGTTGCTCCTCTTCCAGTCCAGCTCTCTGCTGTGGCCCCGGAAGGCAATGAGGAAGGCCCAAGTGCTTAGGCTCCTGCACCCCCGTCGGAGATCAGGAAGAAGTACCTGGTTCCTGGCTTCAGAGTGGTGTAACTCCGGCCGTGTCGGTTATTTGGGGGGTGAACCAACGGAAGAAGGCCTTTGACTCTGTCTCTCTGTAACTGTCTAAATAAATAAATAAAAAGATGACACATTTAAACATGGTTCTTATTCATTTAGATATATACTTCTTATGATTTAATCTTTCAATCGCTTTTAACTAACACAATATGAATCACTAACTGATTTAAGCACTAGGGAACCTGTTGTATAAATTCAATTTTCAAGTAATGGTATGCCAACTTTCTATTTTACCCTTGACTTTTGCTTTAATAAATCCATTGCATTAATAACTGTTGTAAAAAATACTAAAGTTGATCAGCTCTTATCCTGACTGTTGATGTACAATGTAATACTTTATCCACTTTAGTATTTTTTTGTTCTAGTATTATTGGTTGAACTCTGTAATTAACACACAATTAAATTTTAACTGAAAAGTGATCCCTGTTAGGAATCTGGAAAACATTATGCAGAGTGAAAAAAGCCAGTCCCAAAGGGACAAATATCCTATGTTCTCCCTGATCGCTGACAACTAACTGAGCACCAAAAAGGAAACCTGTTAAAGTGAAATGAACACTATGAGAAGTGGTGACTTGATCAGCCCTCGCCCTGACTGTTGATGAACAACTTAATATGTTATCCCTGTTAGTATTTTTTTTTGTTTGTTCAACTTAATACTTTTGGTTGAATACTGTAATCAATACACAGTTATCTCAAGTGTTGAAACTTAACTGAAAAGTGATTGCTGTTAAATATAAGAGTGGGAGTAAGAGAGGGAAGAGATGTACAATTTGGGACATAATCAAGCTGACTTACCCCAAACGGTAGATTTAGAAACATACCAGGGGATTCCAATTCAATCCCATCAAGGTGGCATGTACCAATGCCATCTCACTAGTCCAAGTGATCAATTTCTGTTCACAATTGATCATAATGATAGGACTAAGAGCCAAAGGGAGCACATAAACAAGACTAGTGTCTGCAAATACTAACCAATAGAATAAAAAAGGGAGAGAATGATCCAACATGGGAAGCGAGATACACAGAAGACTAATAGAACGGTGGATGTCCTAAACAGTACTCTAGCCTCAGCATCAGCCCTTAAGGTATGCGGATCCAGCTGAAAGCCCATGAGAGTATTACAGGCATGGAAAGCCAAGACACTCTGGCAAAAAAAAAAAGAAAAAAAGACCTAAATGAAAGATCTCCACGAGTGAGATCCTAGTGGAAAGAACAGGAGGCACCTTTCTCTGAAGGGAGGAGAGAACTTCCACTTTGACTACGATCTTGTCTAAATATGATCAGAGTCGGTGAACTCAAAAGGCTTTCATAGCCTTGGCAACTCATGACAAGAGCCTAGCGTGATTACTGATGGCATAAACAAGAGTGTCAATTTGTTAAGTCAACAACAGGAGTCACTGTGCACTTACTCCTCATGTAGGATCTCTGTCCGTAATGTGCTGTACATTGTGATTTAATGCTATAACTAGTACTGAAACAGTGTTTTTCACTTTGTGTTTCTATGTGGGTGCGAACTGTTGAAATCTTTACTTAATATATGCTAAACTGATCTTCTGTATATAAAGAGAATCGAAAATGAATCTTGATGTGAATGGAAGGGAGGAGGAAGAGGGAAAGGGGAGGGTTGCGGGTGGGAGGGAAGTTATGGGGAGGGGGGAGGCATTGTAATCCATAAGCTGTACTTTGGAAATTTATATTCATTAAATAAAAGTTAAAAAATCAAAAAAAAAATCAAATTCTACCATTTACATCAAATTGGATGCAACTGGAGGACATCATGTTGTTTGAAACAAGCCATGCACAATTACAACATGGTCTCCCTTATACATTCGATCTAAAAAAAAAAAAAGAAGAAGAAGAGAAAAGTAAAGGCTGGGACTGTGACTGTGGTGTAGCAGGTAAAGCCACCGCCTGCAGTGCTGGCATCCCATATGGGCACAGGGTTCAAGTGCTAGCTGCTCCAATTCTGATCAAGCTCTCTGCTCTGCCCTGGGAAAGCAGTAGAAGATAGCCCAAGTCCTTGGGCCCCTTCACCCTTGTGGAAGACCTGGAAGAAGCTCCTGGCTTCTGGCATATTATCGGCAAACTTAGGCCATTGCTGCCATCTGGGGAGCGACCAATGGATGGAATCTCTCTGCCTCTGCCTCTCTATAACTCTGCCTTTCAAACAAATAAATAAATATTTTTTTTAAAAAATGAAAAAAAATTCAAAACACAAAGGAAAAAAAAAAAGAAATGCCTGTGTGTGTCAGTATTGTTGCAAATCTAGTTTCCTTTTTTAAAAAAATCATTCAGTTACTTGAAAGTCAGAGTTACGCAGAGAAAGAAGTAGAGGCAGGGAGAGAGGACTTCCTTCCATTGGTTCACTCCCCAGTTGGCTGCAATGGCTGGAGCTGGGCCAATCCGAACCCAGGAGCCAGGAGCTTCTTCAGGGTCTCCCACGCAGGTGCAGGGGCCCAAGGACTTGGGCCATCTTCTACTGCTTTCCAAGGACCTAGCACGGAGCTGGATTGGAAGTGGAGCAGCAGCCAGGATTCAAACTGGTGCCCATATGGGAGGCAGGCACCGCAGGTGATGGCTTTACCTGCTATGCCACAGCACTGTCCCACAAATATAGTTTTGTAAAACTATATTTTAAATATTGATCAAACCAATGGTTAAACATTTTATAGTACTATAGTTTAGTGATCTGTGATTACTTCAAAATTTACTATATATGGGTGAAATAGTCAGTTTTCCATTGAATTATTGTTTATAGCTGTTGCCTATATTCCCACTAACTAGGGTCATTTTGCTTTTTACTTGTTCAACCTATTTGAGGAAGCATTAACCCTACTGTAATGTAAATTGAAAACATATTATCTGAAAAAATAAAAAAAAAAGATGGAGAGGGAGGAAGGTTGGGAGGCAGAAAGTGGAAGGGAGGGAGGGAGGGAGGAAAGAAACATCGTTATATTCTTAGAATTGTATCTATGAATTATAATAAATCTGTTAAAAACTAAATAAAAAATAAGAGCCTAAAAAAGATGGTTTGAGTAATTAATCTTATTTTTGGAGATTTTCTATGCAACAAGCTCTTTTTGAGACTTTAATTTTATATATATATATATATATATATATATATATATATTTTAATTCCCAAAGTCATCCAAAAAGATAGATGCTAACATCCATGGCAAAATAAATAGTAATGACAGAATTCAAACCACTATTTGCTTCTTCAAGAAAACAAAAATACTGCTTTGAACTTAATACCACACTGACTTCTCAAAACTCTGTATTGATCAGTTTCTGAAGTGTCTTATGAAACCATGTGCCACATTACTATGATTAGAGTTGTAACTTAGAAAATCATCCTAACTGTTTTGAACAATAGAATTCATTAGAGATAAGAACTCATGATTTTATAGTTCTCTAGAGGTTCTTAATAGAAACTAAGTAACTCTTAGTTGATGTGCTGACCCTTGAGGTAAAATTAGTTATATAAGTCAGGAATGATTTCATTGTTTCATCTCCCATCATCCCAACATAAGCCACATTTTGGACAACTACTCATTGGAAGGCCCTTTGTGGTATACCCATTTCTCTCTTTCCTGTCTAGAATGTGCCTACTCTCAGTATAAAACATGTATCTTCAGCTGGCCACTCATGCTGTATATACTTCAACGGAGTTGTCATCTCACACAATCTTTTCCAGCAGGATCATAACTCTACACAACTTTCTCCAGGAGGACAGTATGCCATTATGCTGATGACACCTTCTTATAGGACTTTCATTAAGTACACTCATTCAGGGAATGACAGCTCCTGATCAAGGAGCTCTCATGAAGGAGCGATATCATTGTGCCATGCGTAAGGCAAAGCCTCACCACTAGAATTATTAGTAAACTGAATGTTCCTCTATCTCTGACTCTCCCAAGGAACAGTTGCTGACTTTTTCATCACCACCACTTCTTCTATACTCTATAATTTGTGAGACAACTTATTTCTTATTTAAAAATTTGACAATTATATTTAAAATGTTGAAATTATACACACTTTGATTGTGTCCCCTTTCACGAAAAGACTTGGGAAGATATCCAAATTAAAAATAAAATATCACATCTCTGATGGGGTGTTTGCAACATCTGTTCGTAACTCTGGAATCTCTGAATAAATCAAGATGGTCATATGTTACACATGGGTTTCTGGTGCAAGTAATTGCTCTTCTCAGAGCGATGAGCTATATATGAGGAAGGCAGCAATTAGCTCATAAGTGGATTTTTCTTGAGACCTGAGACTATGGCACTTTGTTCTTAAGCTATTATATCTTTGGGTATGGAGCAAACACCTCATGGACTCAACACAACTACAAAGTTTCCTTACTACAAGGCAGAGCTGAAGGTCAGCCCTTGGGAGTATCTCACTACAGAAGGTGGACGTTTCCCTTCTAGTCTCTGGTTAAATGCTATAGAGAGGAATGGTGATGAATGAAGTCAGTCCTCTTGCAGATACATTGGTTACTCGGGATGCTCATGGGATCAACTAAGATAACAACACTGGGAGCTCATACAATTTACAGAATGTATCATCACCATTATGCATCACCATTACTCTCTCAGTGGAGAGTTGCTGATTTTCATTCCTTAGCTGTCAGTTTCAATATCTGAACCAAATATGGAGAATTAAGCTTTCTCTAAGTGAGCCTATAATGAATGAATTTGTGTTGATATCATCAATTTTATTTCTATATTGACAACAAATTTAATGCAGTTTGGCTAATATTTCAAAAAAATTATGTAATTAGCATATTCTACTGTTTCTAATGTTAGATCTTTTAATGTTATGTTTAAGCATTGTTTTACTTAGTTTTGCTTTTTCCTGAAAATCATTGCATATCACTTGTTCGTTCGTTCTTTCTTTCTTTCTTTCGTTCTTTCTTTCTTTTGACAGACAGAGTGGACAGTGAGAGAGAGAGACAGATAAAAGTCTTCCTTTGCCTTTGGTTCACCCTCCAGTGGCTTTTTTTTTTTTTTTTTGACAGGCAGAGTGGACAGTGAGAGAGAGAGACAGAGAGAAAGGTCTTCCTTTTGCCGTTGGTTCACCCTCCAATGGCCGCCGCGGCTGGCGCGCTGCGGCCGGCGCACCGCGCTGATCCGATGGCAGGAGCCAGGAGCCAGGTGCTTTTCCTGGTCTCCCATGGGGTGCAGGGCCCAAGCACCTGGGCCATCCTCCACTGCACTCCCTGGCCACAGCAGAGGGCTGGCCTGGAAGAGGGGCAACTGGGACAGAATCCGGCGCCCCGACCGGGACTAGAACCCGGTGTGCCAGCGCCACTAGGCAGAGGATTAGCCTAGTGAGCCGCGGCGCCGGCTCTTGGATTCTTTTAATTAATTCCTTTTTTTACCAGGCATTCCCTTTACCACCCTGGATGCCTCCTATACCTATTTAAACTCTGGTATCTCACGCCCTATCACACAGATGACACACTATATTGGATTCTGGTGCCATCAGTCATCTAAATGTGAATCTTTTCCACTACACTCATACACAGTTTATTTTTAATTCCATTCAGACTATGATATGTGTTACTGCTCCCCAGCACATTCTTCCTTACGCCCCATTTTCATAGATGTCTTTCTGTCCGTGCATCCCATCCATGAGATCCATCCTCCTCAGCCTTTCTGAGCTTCAGCATGCCATGTCCTGCCACCGCTTGCCTCATTCCCTACATCCCCTTCATCTTGCTTCAGCTCTGGATCCCTGCACCAAACTACTGTTGCCTTCAAACATCCCTTCTCCACACTGGTCAACACCTCATTCCATTTGCGCTCCACACAGTGAGGCTGCTTCACGGAGATGAAATGTTCCTTTTTACTCTTCTTCAATTTTTTAATCTGTGTAAAGTATATATTCTTAATATTTTATATCTGACTGATAACTAAAACTAATTTCAGAATACCCAGAACTTCACCATTAAAAGGAAAAAAATAAAGAAAAATAAAGCTCCAGGAGAAAGAATACTTTTGAAATTATTTTAAAATTACTTTTAAAACATGCCATAAATTCTGTGTATGTGTAGTTCCCAGAGATTTTTTAAAAAAAAGATTTATTTTATTTATTTTGAAGGCAGAATTAGAGAGAGAGAGAGAAAGAGAGAAAGAGAGAGATGTCTTCCATCTTCTGGCTCATTTCCTAAATGGCCGCAAAGGACAGGGCTGTGCCAGACCAAAGCCAGGAACCAGAATTTTCATCCAGTTCTCCCCCATGGATGCAGGGACCGAGCACTTGAGCCATCTTCTGCTGCTTTCCCAGGGGTAGCAACAGGGAGTTCAGTTGGAAGTAGGGCAGTTTGGACTCAACCAGAGCCCATATGAGATCCTAGACCAGTCAGAGGCTTAACACTTTATGCCCAATGCAGAACCTCCCCAGGAATTTTTCATGTATGTACCTGAATGCTGATTGACTTTGAACTGCTTGCTAAAATGTTTTTCCAACAAGCAGGCTCCAAATATCCCATTATGGTAATTAAATATTTATTGAACTTGAAGTGTGTCCTCAACACTGTAAAGAAGGTATGGGGAAAGTTGCTACTTCCTTCAAAGACATTCTCAAGCTCAGAAGGGCATGTAGGCAAGATTATGTTTACAAGAATTTTTTTCTCAAACTCTATTATACTCTACCTTATATTGATTTATAAATGTGCAGCTGCTTATTAAGTGAACAATAAACATAAAATTTTAAGTACTATCTATTGTAAATATCCTTTTTTTAAAAATAAACTTGACAAAAGCCATGGATTAGATAAAACCACTTATTTCCTTCCATCTCCTTTATAGGAAACTATTTTATTACTTATAGTAACTCAATCAATATATTACAATCTGTGAATCAATGTTTTTCAATATCAGTTGTATTGATTTTTGAGCTAGATTGGAATTTGTGTGGCTGTCCTTTCCTTTATAACAAATTTCAAACATCTCAGATTTCTACCAATTGGATGTTACTATAGTCATTCCCTCTCCAACATACTTGTACAAACAAAACTATTGCAATATATTTCCGAATGTCTCTGGCAGGCAGAAGTTCCAATATTAATTGAAAACCGTTGCTCTCTTTATAAAATGGAGAACATCTTAGAACATCTTAGTATGTAGAAAATACTAGTATTTTCATGAAGGGCATACCATTTTATAAGAACTTTTAAGTAACAGGAATCTCACAAACAAATAATTGGGAAAGATAGACAGATACAGTAAGTGAGTGGAAATTGCCAATGGAGACATAAACCCAAGCTTATAGCATGAGCTTAAACTAGAATGGGCAATCGTCCTTATATTCTTTAAAAAAATATTTGAAAGGTAGAATTACAGAGACAGAGGAGGAAACAAGACATAAGAGAGAGAGATCTTCCATCCACTGGGTCGCTCCCCAAATGGCAGCAACAGCCAGGGTTGGGCCAGGCAGAAGCCAGAAACCAGGAGTTTCTTCTAGGTCCTCATGTGGGTTGCAAGGTCCCAGATACTTCAGCAGTCTTTCACTGCGTTACCAGGCCAGTAACAGGCAGCTGGATCAGAAGTGGGACAGCTGAGGCATGAAAAATACACCCAATATGGAATTCCAGCATCACAGCTGGTGACTTAACTCATCATGTCACAATACTGGCCTGTGTCCTTATATTTTGTTTGTAAAGTATTCCAAGATGCAGATACAGGCCCTTTGTTGACAGTTCCTAGAGGATCTCTGTCCTTAATGTGTTGTACTATGAGAATTAATGGTAAAAATAGTCTTTAAACAGTACTTTCTGTGGGGAGCAACTGGGAGCAACTCGGACTAGACTAAGTTACTGGAATTAAGACTTATTCTATGCATCTGCTCTCCCACAATATGGCGCTGGGAGAGGGAGAAACAGCTTCTACTCAGCTGCCTCCAGTTCAACCAATAAACTGTAGGACCTGCTCCTGATTGGAGGAGAGCAGCGTACTCGGCGTGTGGGTAGCAGAGTTGGGATTGGTGGAAGAGGACTATAAAGGAGGAGAGAGACAACATGCACCAGGAACACCTGAGGAACATCTGAGCAGCCCCCGAGAGAGCCAGCTGGCGGTGTGCCGCTCCCCCGCGGAAGTGGGGAATGTGGCAGGGGGAACCGCCCTTCCACGGAGGTGGAAGGGATGGTAGCCAACCCGGGAAGAACCAGCAGCAAACCCGGGGAGGGCCGAGCAGACAAAAGAACAGCGCAGGGTCCTGTGTCGTTCCTCCACAAAGAGGGGGAGCGACACTTTCTACTTGGTGTTTCTGTGGGTGCAAACTATTGAAATCTTTATTTAGTATATACTAAGTTAATTTTCTGTAAATAAAGTTAATTAAAAATGAATCTTAATGAAGAATGGGATGGGAGAAGGAGTAGGAGATGGGATGGTTTGCCAGTGGGAGGGTGGTTATGGGGGAAAACCGCTATAATCCAAAAGTTGCACCTTCAAAATTTATTAAATAGAAGTTTTCTTAAAAAAAAAAAGATGCACATGACATACATCTGGAAATCTTGCATTTTTAAAATATTTGTAAATATTTCAATTTTTAAATGCTGTACTAACCAAATTATTTCTTTAGTTTCTTTTGGCTTGTGTCTCTGCCATACTATAATTGATTAAACAAACTAAAAATTATACATAGGTTTACTAAAATTGGCCTGCTATATAAATAATGAAGAATGACAAAGTGCTTATCACGTCTTCCAGTGGGTGAATATTATTTTCACAGCAAGAGTCATAATTGCTAACACAATTCTTATACTGATGTTGAAGCTTTCATGATGATTTTCCCAAGAGAACAAACAATGCAGAAGACAAAGAGAACTTGAAGAATTGCAAAGCAGAGGTGGACGGGAGAGAGAAAACTTTCCTTTCCCACAATGGCTTAAACTCTGTTAGCAGCCTGTCTTTCATGTGCAATAGTTAAATGTCAGGAAATGGAGAAAATAGGAAGTGTCACCTACTGAAGGGAAACTGAACAGAATGTAACTGCTAACCACTGCTCATCTTTCTATTATTGCTAAATAAAATATTTCATCAAGTTTGTGGAAATCAAGATCAAAAGAAAAGTTTATTGGTGTGCAAAAATTTCACATGGTCATTTGTCTTTTAAAATTTTCAGTAGTGAATTATTCAGCAAGAAATTCCCTTTAGGACATTCTCAGATGGGACATTTTTGAGACACTAACATTTGGAGAATCCAGAAACACTTCCAGTAAAAATGAAAAACCGGAAAGAAATACTCAATACCTTATTTATACAGAAAAAACATGCTTTGATGGCAAACATTTCAGCATTTATGATTTACATCTGATTAGAAAACATTCAGCTTCCACTTTTTCTTTTCCATTGAGGGCACCTGAGATCTGCCCTGTTTTGTTCTAAAAATAAGACAAAGAATCCCTGACTACATTTTGATATTTTTACAAATAAGTCATACTAAATGGATTTTTAATAATTCCCTGTTCCTGAGTTGGTGTACTTCTTGCACCCTAACTCCACTCTGAGATGAACTAAAATTGGCTCCATTATGAACTGAATAGCAATGCAATTCAACATATGTACTCTGGGATTAGCAATGAAATATTATACTGCTGCTACAATGCTACATGAAGACATCAGTTTATTTATATACAGACTCATAGTTATTTGTGTGAATATAGTGCATTAATATATATTATATTTTTCACTTTATGTTTCTGTGTGGGAGCAAACTGTTGAAATCTTTACTTAATGTATGCTAAACTGATCTTCTGTATATAAAGAGAAATTAAAATGAATCTTGATGTGAATGGAAGGGGAGAGGGAGTGGGAAAGGGGAGGGTTGCTGGTGGGAGGGACGTTATGGGGGGGAAGCCATTGTAATCAAGAAGCTGTACTTTGGAAATCTATATTCATTAAATAAAAGTTTTAAAAAAATAAAATATTAAACAATTAGTACTTATTTGTATGTCTGAATTTCTCATAATTCCCTGTCTCACACTACCTATATATATGCATATAAATCAATATTTCTGTGTATTTATTTGGCACACTTGTTAGGAAAAATACATATGAGAACCATATTTGTTTATATTATCTTCATTCAGACTGCATATAAGAGGACTTCAAAATGTTCATGGAAAAACAGAATTAAAATTAAGCTTGTTTTTAACCAAAAATTATTGAAATCCATGAATTGCTTTTTCACATTTGTTTTCCTTAAACTTATTGAAGACTTCCTCATACTTAGACACTAAGGGCCATCTTCATGCTAATCTCCATTGCTCTGAATAGCACTAATATAAGGAATTCTCATCAGCAAATAACATCACAGCACAAATTAGGTTTATTCATTTAAAAGATATGCATCATTAAATTGCAATCCTGAAACCCAGAACAAACCCAATCAGATACTGTTTTTGCCTTGGAAGCACACAGGATTATCTGAGAAGGTGTTCAGTTCAATAAATCAGTAATTACAATAAAAGTTATCTGAAAAGTGTTTGTACAATGGACCTTTTAGAGAAAACTCTGCAAATGAAAATCGAAGGGGAGATTCTGTTAGATTATTTTCTTCTGCACTAGCACAATATGTACAGAGCTTGCTGTACATGGTGTAGGTCATCTCTAGTTTAAGTAATTATAAACGAGCCAGACAGGAGACTAGCCCTCAGTCTTCTCAAAAATTGATAAAGTCATACTTAGTCTCACCATTATAAGCATGATTTACTTTTTCTCAAGTGAAATAGGAGGGGAAAATTTATAGTATGTTCAACAAGATATTATCCCTCTTTTTGTTAATGTTTCTTCTCTATATTATATATATTATATCTTTTTCAACCTCACTTGTCTATACTCTGTATTGAGCCATTGGGAATTAACCTCCGACAGCAAAAACACTTCCAACTATGAACATTTTTCATGCATCTTTCCAAATGAACCACTGAGATTTTTTAAAAAGATTTATTTATTTATTTGAAAGTCAGAGTTACACAGAGAGAGGAAGAGGCAGTCCTCTTTCCCAAGATGGCCGTAGCAGCAGGAGCTGTGCCCATCCAAAGTCAAGAGCCAGGGGCTTCTTCCAGGTCTCCCATGTGAGTGCAGGGGCCCAAGGACTTGGACCATCTTCTACTGTTTTCCCGGGCCATAGCAGAGAGCTGGACAGGAAGTAGAACAGCCGGGTCTCGAACTGTTGCCTACATGGGATGCTGGTGCTTCAGGCCAGGGCCTTAACCCACTGCACCATAGCGCCGACCACCCCAGTAAGAACTTTTAAGAGAGTAACTCTATGCATTCTTGTATGAGGTTGCTTTAATGATTAACCTAATCTCTGATCCTAATTGTCAGGTTCAGGGGAAATACAGAAAGTTCATATAATTGTTGCTGATAATCATTTATTGCCTTAAGTTGCTGTTTTCAAATATGGTTTAAAGAACAGTTTGCAGCTTCCACGTCATGGTGATGAATGAAACATTACTTGGTAAGTGGTGCCATCAGATTTGCCTGGCCGATTTTATCTGACGTTTAGGTTTCATTTTATTTATTACTTTACTAGTCAGACCTACTCTAAACCACCTTTTGAAATGATTGCTTCAGGCTAGCGCTGTGACACAGCAGGTTCAAGCCCTGGCCTGAAGCATGGGCATCCCATATGCCAGCTGCTCCTCTTCCAATCCAGCTCTCTGCTATGGCCTGGGATAGCAGTGGAAGATGGCTCAAGTCCTTGGGCCCCTGCAGCTGCATGGGTGACTTGGAAGAAGCCCCTGGCTCCGGGCTTCGGGTCGGCACAGCTCCAGCCTTTTTGGCCATCTGGGGAGTGAACCAGCGGATGGAAGACCTCTCTCTCTGTCTGTAACTCTCTCTGTGACTCCGTCTTTAAAATAAATAAAAATAAATCTTAAAAAAAAAGAAATGATTCCTCTTTATCATTCTACTTTCCTCTTTTTTTTCATAAATTTTGTTATCTGGCCTTTCAAGAATTCTTTACAGAATTCAAGTATTGAAAATATGGAATACGGGCCGGCGCCGCGGCTCAATAGGCTAATCCTCTGCATTGCGGCGCCGGCACACGGGGTTCTAGTCCCAGTCGGGGCGTCGGATTCTGTCCCGTGTGCCCCTCTTCCAGGCCAGCTCTCTGCTGTGGCCAGGGAGTGCAGTGGAGGATGGCCCAAGTGCTTAGGTCCTGCACCCCATGGGAGACCAGGAGAAGCACCTGGCTCCTGCCTTCAGATCAGCGCAGGCCGTGGTGGCCATTGGAGGGTGAACCAACGGCAAAGGAAGACCTTTCTCTCTGTCTCTCTCTCTCACTGTCCACTCTGCCTGTAAAAAAAAAAAAAAAAAAAAAAAAGAAAGAAAATATGGAATACAATGCTACTTGCCACATCATACCAGCAAAATTAATGCTTGTGGTGTATTCATATTAAGTGGAAACAGCTTCAATCCAGCAAAATTATATCAATTCCATCATACTGGTGCACTTTTATTTATTATATTCATTGAAATTATATATAATATTTTTCATTTTAAAAGTAATGCTTCTACTTCTAAATTGGAAAAACAATGTTTTGGTCCATAGAAATAGATACTCTGTATTTTTTTATTTAATGAATTTTATCACTATCATTTTTCACTGACCCAAACATAATTATTTCCAAAAGTTAATGTTTTGGCTCACAGTTCTGTAAGCCAGAAGTGTGATTGGCTCAACGGGAGTCATAGTGTCTCCCAGGGTTATATCTAGGTGTTAAGTCAATACTGAGTTCTCATGTAAAGTCTCTCGGGGGACATCTGCTTCTAAGTTATTTCTTGATGTTGAGGGAGTCCAGTTCCTTGCAGTTATAGGACTATAATCTGCTTAATTAATAGTTAGCTGATCCCTTCCTGCCCCTAAATACCACTCATGCTCCTTCCCGCATGGTTACCTCTATCTGAGTCCAGCAATGGCATGTTGAATCTTCTTATCCTTTGAATGACTTTCTTTCCTGATTCCCACATTCCAAAAGGAACTCTGTTTTTAGACCATATGTGATTAGGTTAGACTCACCCAGATAATCTCCTTTACCTTAAGTGGTAGAAGTAAAATCCATCATATTTGACATACCAGGAATTTAGATCTCATGTACACCAGGGAGCAGGGAATCTTGGAAGCCATGTTAGGATTCTCTTTACCGTACTAGCAACTACAGTCCATGAAGTCACCAAAACTGAGGCACCAAAACAGACATATTTTAAAAATAATGTAAAATGTTTAAATGCTCTAATTTATTTTCATAGGAAATATCAAGATTTTATTGGATTTTGTTGAACTTATTTTATAGCTTTCTTTTTGTTTGGTTCACTCTTGTTTTAATTTGTCCTGCTTTAGCTTTGGTTCTTTGTTTACGCACTGATGTCATTTCTCACACTTTTGCAGAAGGCCAGTTGGTGAACTATTTATTCAGAACAGCAAAAAATGTATTATGTCTGTCTTCTGTTTTTGTCTGACAAATGTATGAATGAATAAGGTTGATAATATTCTGGTCTATAAGACACATATTGTAAGGCCAAACTATTGATTATATTATAAAATTGATAACGTAAAGTATATATAGATATAGGAAAACCTTTAAAACACTTCCATTCTTAGTAGCAGGGTGCTGCCTCCCCACCCTTTATGTGGGAAGAGACCCAAATTCAGAATCCTTTGTCCACAAACTTAGAATAGTGGTCAAAGAATGGAGATGTAGGAATCTGTCTTGCAAATAAACTTCTCAACTCATTGAGGATTGAGAGATCTTATATATAGGGCTGAAATAACAAGAATGAAATGTGCTAATAAATGGAGGAATATTCATTTTTTTTCTTGGAATAGGTGAGAATTTCTCTGAATTGATATACATACCTCTTTTCATTTGTAATAATTGTTAACTTTCTTGGTGCTAGTGGGTATGAAAAATTAGATGTATGGAAATTAGATAACAATGAAGTTTGAGATCTTCTGGAGATTTCTCCTGCAGGAAAGCTGGGTCTAGCTGGTCTTGGTTGGTTAGCCAAAGGAGGAACTTCTGATCCCAAAGCATGCTGTTCTCAATGTTAGATTGGAGGTAGAAAAATAACTGGGCTACACAGGCTTTGCTCTAGCTAACACAATCTCCCATATGAAGAATAATCCAATTTTTTGAATTTCCTGTTGGAGAGAGATGCATTTGAAACATGATTGACCAAAGCATTATTAGTCATGACTTTATGGGAGACATCTGATCATTTTTCATTCCAAGGTAAAAAGCATATCCTGATAGGAGATTTTTCTTAAATTTAAGTACTTATAAAGTACAAGCTAAGTATAAATTACAGGCTAAGTAACCCGATTTTATTTTACTTATTTTATTAATAATAATCAGATACCAGTAATCAAAGTCTTGGATAAAAACACTCATAAATTATCATTGTGTACAGAGCAAGATAGAATGAGACTAAACATGTTCCCCTAAAATTTATGTTTATTCATAAACAGAGTCACAAAATAGATGCAGGAGGTTGCACCTGTTTGAAGCACAGAGTCTCCTAGATTGCAATTAATTGAGTTTCATTATCTCCTGTAGATGAGATTTCTTCAACGGGATAAAGTTAATTAAATATATTTTATGAAATTTATCAGTGTTTAGGGAATATGGAAAAGGAACTGCTGTAGTAGACATACAGGATGATATAATATGTAAATTATTGCATAGTCCCTCAAATTTCTGACATTGTTAAGAAAAGCAAGGATAAAACAGTTACAGGCATGCATGCAAAAATCTCCCTATATAGGCAAAATATTCTGATTACCCAAGTTGATTAATGTCTCAGTTGCAAAGTTAAGAATGAAATAGTCATGTGACTGTGTTTCTTCAAGTACAATGAAAATAAAATAGTTTTTTCCATGTTACATGAAATATCAAGTAACAGTGGCTTGAAAATTAAATTAACTAGAAAATTGCCTCAGTTTTCCAGTAGATACAATTTATTTTCTTCTCTGAATGATTATGATATAAAAATGGTCTTATTATTGGCTCCTATATTATCTGACTAAAATAAATATGGAATTGGTTTATTTAAAATAAATGAATTCGTTGTAATTATCCCAACATAAATTTCTGAGTGAATCAAATGCAAAATTTCTGGTAAAAATATAATAGTCACTAACAGCTAATTGGCTATTCCCAATGCACTTTAACAGTTTAAGGCAATCTTGTAATTTACACAAAGCATGATTGCTTACTTTGGGAAATCACTAAAATCAAATTCCAGAGTATCATAAATATGATTTACATTATCCCATATTAATACAGAATTCATTCTTTAGCTGACTGTATATTACCGTCTGTATTGGACAGTTTCATTTGGGGTATCAATCATAGTTGCAAATTTAATCCAACAGAAAATAAAATTTTTCTATCTTCTACTTGAAAGTTACAAATACTTGAAATGGTTAACATACTTTTGCATAAGCACAATATATCACATTATGAATTTCTTACATAATATCATTATTAAATATTACATTTTAGCAGTTAATCTCTGAGAACCCACTAACTTATTACTATTGCACTGAGAATATGGAACCAGCACTATTAAAAGTCATCCTCCTGAACATAATAGCCCAGAATCTGAAACAACGCTAAAATTACAAGAATTTTCAAGGTCATACTGAAGGTGTTTATTTGGCTAATATATTAGATAAATGATACTTTGTTTCACCTTCACCTCTTGGTGCTTTAAGAATCAATTTAATCATACTAAGAATTTCATGTCAAAATATGAACTCTCTATTTTCTAACTTTATAATTAACATTCAACAAGGCATCTAATCAAAGCATCCCTTTCTCATTAGTACAGTTCTGACAGTTTCATCATCAAGTGGCAAGTGTTCCAGCAAATTGTGTTGATATCCTATCAGATATGTCAAGAACTTGATCCTCTTTTCCATTAAGTCAGATTAGGGACAGGAACCAATTTCCATTATGAAAATGTGACTGAAAATATGTGACACTTTTCCAGCAAAATTCTCTAGTAGAAAATGGATTAAGTTCACATTTGCCTTCCTATGTATCTTATAGAAGCCAAGTGTTTTCAAATATTAATTGAATAATTTAATATTGATGAAGTAATGTCAAAAATGAAAAAAGTCCTTGAAATCAATTAGCTATTTGATTAAAATCAATCTCAAAACATTGCAAAGAAAAAATAATTATCAGAATTTAACCATGAATACAGGTGACCTGATTGCTTTATAGTTAGGGTTATTTTGAGATGGATTTTATTTACTCTTCCATACATACATATTACATATTTTTTTATTTCTCTCTGGCTTATCACAATCATATAAAGCTATTAACATTATCCAATACTGATTATTAGTTAATGGAATTATCCCTTTTTATGCTTGTACTTAATGTAAATACATGCAGAATATAAATTAATTATAAATTGAAATATTCTGATAATATAGATTAAATGCTGATTTTCTCTTTTGATCATTGTCATTTTAGTACATATATTTATTTGTAATTTTTCATTTTGTTTCTGACACTATCTGGAAAGTCACCTGTTATATAAGTTTTCATAACTCAGAGAGAATATGAGTAATCATTTTTCAATTTAAAATTTAAAAAAATTGTTTCTTTTTCTTTATTTTATTTTTTTCTTTATATAAAGGCAACATGTTTCATATATTTCATATATATATAGTTTTAAGAATATGATATTTCCCATCTTCCTTATCTCCCTCTTTCCTTCCCTCTTACTTTCGAAAGGTCTTCCTTTTTGCCGGCCCTCCTTTCTTATTTTTAATTTGTGTAATGACATACTTTCAATTTACTTAAAAATCATAAGCTTAATCCCCAACTAAATAAAGAAATCAACTAGTAAGTAGAAAGACCACTATTCCCATAGTTAATATTATATAGCCATCGTACACCTCTGTGAACTGAAACTAGGCATGAATTTAACCAGATGAAGCTAATAAGAATGTAAGGGATTCTCATTTATGAAAAATTTCAGGATTTCTGTGCCCATATTCAAAAACTTTCATGAATCTTTGTTTTCTGATAATTTAACCTTTAACTAGGCATGAAAATAGAAATAAGATCATAAATAATTTAAGGGTTTAGGAAGTTCCTAACCTTTATATAGATCAATAGTAGTCCCTTGGATTAACTCATCATGGAGCAATTCGCAAAGAAGTATCTTGGAAAGTACAGGTATACTTTCAATAATGTATAATTTCGGAGCTGATTATATGAAATTTTAAGAATGGCTCACTAGGCTAATCCTCCGTCTTGCGGCGCCGGCACACCAGGTTCTAGTCCCTGTCGGGGCACCGGATTCTGTCCCAGTTGCCCCTCTTCCAGGCCAGCTCTCTGCTGTGGCCAGGGAGTGCAGTGGAGGATGGCCCAAGTACGTGGGCCCTGCACCCCACGGGAGACCAGGAGAAGTACCTGGCTCCTGCCATTGGATCAGCATGGTGCGCTGGCCACAGCGCGCTGGCTGCGGCGGCCATTGGAGGGTGAACCAACGGTAAAAGGAAGACCTTTCTCTCTGTCTCTCTCTCTCACTGTCCACTCTGCCTGTCAAAAAAAATAAATAAATAAAAAAAAATAAAAATAAAAATAAAAAGAATGGCTATTGAAAGCACTGACTTGACATCTGCTATTACTTACTAGTTACAATCTTTCCCTTACTGCACCATGTCTTCACTCCTAAACAGTAGCTCAGTACATGTTTAAGCTTTCATAACAAATTTTTTTAAAAATATGCAAAGTAAAAGAATAAAAGAATAGTATGACCACAGTTACATAATCCAATCTCAACAGTTTTTAGTATCTTGCTATAATTTCTTCCATTTCATGATTGTATATCTGTGTGGGTATTTTGGTAAACCATTTTAAATTAAGGTGTGGATGTTGCAGTTTATTCCTAAATATTTCGGCGTGTATCTCTGAAAAATAAGGATATTATGTGACAATGAAATTATATATTCACAATGTAGAATGTTAGCAACAATTCCATAATGCATTCTTCCAAATTGATATTTAGGGGCCATAGCTGTGGCATGGCAGGTAAAGCCACCGCCTGCAGTGCTGGCATCCCATACGAGCACTGGACCATGTCCTGGATGTTCCACTTCCTATCCAGGTTTCTGCTACTGTCTGGGGAAGCAGCTGAAGATGTCTTAAGTCTTCGGGCCCTTGAAACCATGTGGAAGACCTGAAAGAATCTTCTGGCTCCTTGCTCCTGGCTTTTAATTAGCCCAACTCCGGCTGTTGCAGCCATCTGGGCCGTGATCCAGTTGATGGAAGACCTCTCTCTCTCTCTCTCTCTCTCTCTCTCTGTATGTGTATATATATATATATATATATATATATATACACACACACAGAGATATATATGTATATCCCTCTCTCTCTGCCTCTCTATAACTCTGCCTTTCAATTAAACAAAAAAACTCTAAAAATTAAAAAATAAAAATAAAACATTTAAATTTTTAAATAGTCCCAATTATGTCCCTAAGTATCTTTTTTTTTTTTTTTTTTTGACAGGCAGAGTTAGACAGTGAGAGAGAGAGAGAGACAGAGAGAAAGGTCTTCCTTCCATTGGTTCACCCCCCAAATGGCCACCACGGCCAGTGCGCTGCACCAATCCAAAGCCAGGAGCCAGGAGCCAGGAGCCAAGTACTTTCTCCTGGTCTCCCTGGACTTGGGCCATCCTCCACTGCCTTCCTGGGCCACAGCAGAGAGCTGGACTGGAAGAGGAGCAACAGGGACAGAATTGGTGCCCCAAACAGGACTTGAACCCAGGATGCCAGTGCCACAGGTGGAGGGTTAGTCTAGTGAACTGCGGCGCCGGCCAACCCCAAGTGTCTTTTGTAAAGGTTTTTTATTTGCTTTATCCAATCAAGATATTCACAGTTATTTTGTCCCTTAAAGTGACATTTACAACTTCTACAGATCATATGAATTGTCTTATAAAATGTCTCATACTTGAATTGTCATATTTTGTAAAGGAGTTGTTGAAGTTGTTGAAGTTGTTCCTCTTTTCTTTGTAATTCAGCTAATGTGAAATCCAGATTAAAAAATAACACTGTATTTTTTATTTTAATTTAATTTTAAGTATTTTGTTTATTTGTTTGAGAAGTAGAGTTGCAGCCAGACAGAGAGAAAGGTCTTCTTTATGCTGGTTCACTCCCTAATTGGCCACAAGGGCAGGAATTGAGCTGATCCAAAGATGGGAACCAGGAGTTTCTTCCTGGCCTCCCACGTGGATGCAGGAGCCCCAGCACTTGGGCCATATTCCACTGCCTTCCCAGGCCAAAAGCAGAGAGCTGGATGGGAAGAGGAACAGCCAGGACATGAACAAGCGCCCATATGGGATGCCGGTACTGCAGGCAGAGGCTTAGACTACTATGCCACAGCATAGGTCCCAACACTATAATTTTAATGTAGTAACAGTTCAATATTTTATTAACTGGTCAGTCAATGTGGTTGAAAAAATAATGAACACAAATATGGACCATACTTTCAGTCCAAGAAAAAATAATATATATGTGTTAATGAGTTTTTAAAAGAACATTTAGGTTAATCATGTCAAGTTAATTAAAATTTTACTTTTTGTTTGGCATTAATAGTTGGGCTTTAAATAGAGTATGGTAGGGACTGGTGCCGAGGCTTAGCAGGTAAAGTCACCACCTGCAATGCTGGCATTCCATATGAGCGCTGGTTCAATCCTGGCTGCTCCACTTCTAATCCAGCTCTCTGTTATGACCTGGGAAAGCAGCAGAAGATGGCCTAAGTCCTTCGGCCCCTGCACCCAAGAGACAGGCCTGGAAGAAGTTCCTTCTCCTGGCTTTGGATCGATGCAGCTCTGGACATTTCGGCCATTTGGGGAGTAAACTAGAGGATGGAAGGTCTTTCTCTGTCTCTTCCTCTTACTGTCTATAATTCTATCTCTCAAATAAATAAAATCTTTTAAAAATACAGTTTATTTGAAAATCAAACACATTCCATGTTTATATTGGTGATAATATGTACTCATACACACATGACTAATGAATACATCTACAAAACTATTAAAAATAACTGTTTTAAATACATATGAATGTGACCGTGTGGCACTTTGATTAACTTTGAGGGATAATAGCATGCATGGATTTAAAAATTGCTATAAAGGCAGGTGTGGTAGAACAATAAGTTAAGCCACTTCATGAGATGCACATATACCTAAGTGCATCTCTGTCTCTCTGCCTCTGCATCTGGGTAACTCCGCCTCTCAAATGAATAAATAAATATTTATATTTATATAGTATGGCTTTCTATATCATTAAAACAGAATTGAAATTTATCACTGTGTTATTGTATCTTTATAAATAACAACAATATGCTGGTAATCATACATTTTATCATGCATTAAAGAAAATAATTAAAGTAGTTCTAAAAATTACTGATTCAGCTATAAATAACAATGTTGTAGAAATTTTAAACATTTTTCTCTAAATACCTGCCTAGATATACATCACTTTTTTAATATCATAAGTGTGATTGATGCTTGCTTAGTCATTTTATTGTTTAAACTCTATTCCATTTCATCTGCTTTAGACCCTATTTAATATCTTTAAACAATGACAAATTCTATGATAATAAAAAAACAAAAATATCCTCTCTTTTATTTGCATAGTAATATTTTATATGTATAGATATAGCAGCTTTAATAAAATACCTTCTGTCATTTTTAAAATTTATTTGTCCTATATTGTTTGCAAATGCACCAATAATTTTCTGTCTTTGAAACATGAAGGTACCATTAATGTAACTCTTTTGTAAATCATATAATTATAAAAATTAGCCAAAGTATCAAGTTAATTGGAACATGGTATGCATATAGAAATAAATATGTAGGCCATATGAATACACTTCTTAGGTGGAATATAGGGGGACTTCTAGGAGCAAAGGGAACTTGCACAAAAGCATCACTGACAAAATAAGTGTTATTTTGTTCTTACCCATTTGCCTGGTCCATACCCAGAAGAATTTCATGGAAAAAGTATCGAGCAAGCACAGAGCTCTTTTTTTTTTTTTCTTAGACTAGTAACCATATGGTAAATATGGAACACCATAAAAATTCTTAAAATTCAATCAAGAGGACAACGTTTCTACATTAAGAAAGGACAACGTAATGTAGCATTTAGGACTGTGAGTCATATGTCGTTCTCCTAATTTGTGAAAAGGTATTGTACTTAACTTTTTGAATAAATAAGCATAATAATTATGTAAATCTACTAAGATAGGCATTCATAAAGTTCATATTTTCAATTTGTTATTTTTGAAAGTCATTCATTTTACTTTTTCTAATTTTCTAATTTTTTATTTATTTGAAATACAGAGTTATAGAAAGTTGGAGAGAGAGAGAGAGAGAGAGAGAGAGAGAGGAAGAGAGAAGAGAGAAAGATAGAGAGATCTTCCATCTGCTGCTTCACTTCCCAAAAGGCTGCAGTGGTTGGGGCTGGGCCAGGCTAAATCAAGGAGCCAGGAGCTACTTCCAGGTTTCTCAAATCTGTGCAGGGACCCAAGAAGGAGGGCCATCCTCTACTGTTTTTCCAGGCACCTTCGCAGGAAGCTGGATTGGAAGTGAAGCAACCATGACATGAACCAGTGCCCATATGGGATGCTGGCATTGCAGGCAGTGGTTTAACTGGCCAAGTTTCTAGGACTATAGAGACAATGTTGGGACATTCTTTCAAATATTGAACCAATAATTTATCAAATAGCAATTTGTCAAATTTATGTTGGTCAACTAAGATAGAAATATCAATGCCTATTTTCTTGCCTAGAGAAATGCTTTCTTGAAATTGAAATCAGGAAAATATGTATGTTCTCACAAAAAATCAGAGTTTATTAGTTAGAGCAGCTAAGACACATCCAAAATCATCTACTGCTTTAACACAAAAGTAATCTACCTCTGTGCACCATTGCTAGCTGTTGATGTCAGATCCAAGGAATAATAAAACTAATGCAATCTTAAAATTTATTCTTGGAGCATGTACACAAAATTCAATTGCTTGATTTATTGCATTTATATTTATTATTGTTGAACTCAACATGTATGGTGTTAATGTAAACATTACAAAAATATATTCTACTCATCTTTTTCATCCCATCTGGTACTAATGTAGTCATGGGTAAATAAATACTAATGGTGGAGAATAGCAAGTAAATGCAAAATGGGAAGTTTGGATAATGCAGCAGATAGAAAGACAAAAATTTTGAATTTCAAAAATCTGTTAAATATTTAACAATTATACTGTCTTCCTTGGGTGGGATACCTTTTCATGGTAAAAGTCCTAAGAGGAACAAAAGTCAAACTTCTTTATGTGAAATATTCAAAATCCTCCTTTCTAGCTCTTTTAAAATATACTCAATTTATGTAATTTTTACAACCACGCTATGATGTAAGCATTAATACTTTCCCCATTTTACAGGGCGCAGGAACTGAAATGGAGAGAAAATAACCCCTTGCTTCTGGTTCTGCCTTTCCTACACAAGCTTAACTCTAAACTTGTTTCATGTCTTGAGTTATTCTTTTGTGTACACAGCTAATTTGTGTTGTGTTCTACTATTGGCAAATTTGAAAACCTAATGATAATTGTGTAAATGATGATGGCTTCCTTCAGTGCTGTGAGTCCAGTCCTTGTTACACAGGATCCAGAGGAATACGCAAATGAACCCTTGTGATGGCCTTGTCAGACTCTCACAGAGTAAAGTGATTTTGCAGAGATCTGACTTATTGTTTTTCCTGAACTCTTATAAGTTTTTAAACAGCTCCAACAACCTCTAGTCACTCTATAGTCCATCAATATCAAAAGTTGTGTGGTTACTCCTTGATATTCCTCCCTCCCACCACTGGTATCTCATTTCTTCTTAGGACTTCCATTATTTTTCTAAAAGCATAGCCTTATTTATTCTTGTTCTGAAAATACCTAGTCTTTACAATGATAAAGGCTAACGGGGAATAAAAAAAATAAATTCTTCTCTGCATTTTTCTGACAAAAATATTCTGTTAGAAAATCATTTTAATTCAAAAGCTCAGCATTTGACCCTTTTTTTGCCTATATGTCCTTAGCCAAATGCTATGAGAACACTTTACACCCCAAAACAGAAAGGCAAGCTTAGGTTTTCATGTGATATCTTGTGGGTCATCAATGCTTTCTACTAAAATGTATTTAACCTGTGGTGTTCCTTGTCAAGGTAGTCTCCTCCCACTAAACAGATGAGCTGACTCTGTGGGGAAAATCTATGAGTCATTAAAATAATGCTTGTTTCAACTACTCAGTTACTGCTTTAATATATATTCTTTGAGAACTTAATTTTTCCTTGGTATTATTCCTGAATTTTGAGAATATGAGTGAACAAGAAACATTATCTCAGCATTGATAGAATTTACAGTCTAACAAGATTACCTTCAGGCTAACTTATTTCACTATATGCAATTTGAAACATGAGAAATCATTTTAGATTCACTGTAATTGAGTAATAATATATATATATATGATAAGCAAAAAAATCTATGGCTTCATTAATTTATTTAAAGTTTTTAGTGATTCTATTTTTAAAAAATCAAAGAAATTAAAGGGTAATCTGTTGGGAAAAGAAAATGGTTTGATAAGATGCGGAATGGTTTTAACTCAATCTATTTTTATCCTTGTCGCTCCCCCTCTTCGTGGAGGAACGACATAGGACCCTGCGCTGTTCTTTCGTCTGCTCGGCCCTCCCCGGGTTTGCTGCTGGTTCTTCCCGGGTTGGCTACTATCCCTTCCACCTCCGTGGAAGGGCAGTTCCCCCTGGCCACATTCCCCACTTCCGCAGGGGAGCGACACACCGCCGGCCGGCTCTCTGGGGGGCTGCACAGGTGTTCCTTCAGATGTTCCCCATAGATGTTCCCGGTGCATGCCGTCTCTCTCCTCCTTTATAGTCCTCCTCCGCCAATCCTAACTCGGCTGCCCACATGCCGAGCACGCCGCTCTCCTCCAATCAGGAGCAAGTCCTACAGTTTATTAGTTGAACTGGAGGCAGCTGTGCAGAAGCTGTTTACTTCTCTCCCAGCGCCATATTGTGGGAGAGCAGATGCATAGAATAAGTCTTAATTCCAGTAACAGTCTAGTCCGGTTTGCTCCCCACAATCCTGACTCAAGACTGGTTTGGGTCTGTTTGGCTTTAGTTTATCATGAAAGTGAAGTTTGTTCTATATTATATCCTTGGATTTCTTTACTTTCAATTTATTTACTGGCAAGCATATGATTACTTTTGGCAATTTTCTCTCTTTGCAACACTGAACAATTTCAGAGCAATAAGAACTCAGTGGTAGTAGTTAGAAAAACTGGGAACTGGAAATTTTGGACTATAATCAACCATAATGCAACCCTAAGAGAGACATCCTACAGCCTCGCTAGTCATCATGCGCCAGGCCTGTGAAAGCGCCAAGTCTTGTCATTCAGCTGCTCTCAGCTACAATGAATTGTGGCAGTTAACACAATCTATTGTATGTTAGGGAGCATCTGTTTTCAACATGTTTTACATAATTGGGTTCTCTGCCACTTCTCAAAGGTTTTAGGTTTATTAACAAATCTCAAATCTAATAAAGTGATATCCTCTGCATTGCCAGATAATTTCTTCTACTACTTAGTAGAAATGGAATCAAAGCTGTAAGACAGCAATAGTATCTCAGAATTTACTATTTACCCCATCCTGAAAAAGTCAAAATATTTTTATTGGCTTAAATTTTGGAGATGTATAAACCCAGATTTCACATTTTTTGAATCACAGTTTTCCTTAAAATGTCTATACTCTTATTGATAAATCAAATTAAGCTTCAGGTTTTCTTAAAAATATTGAAACCCTTCATTAAAGGTATATTTGTTGTCTTCCTTCCACATGCTTGACATTATTCTAAGCTTGCAGATAAAGTTGTGCCCATGGAACATACTAGATCTTTAGTGGATGCAAACTCAGCAAATAAGGGATAGAGACTGTACTTTGAGAGCCCCATATACTATGTGTATGAAATTAAATGAGGTGGTATGAGATAGAAATGAACTGTTCTGTGTTGGGAGCTTTAGATGGAGTGATCAGAAAATAACTCTCTGATGTGTATTTGATAACCAGGAAAAGGAAGATCTCAGAGAAAAGTATCCCTGCTGCTAGGGATAATAGAAAGACAAAAACAAAAAAAGAATGAGATGAATATGTTAAAGAAGGAAACACTACTTTTATATCTAACCTGGTTTTGGTGATGAAGGATACAAGTACAGCATAAGATCAAATGGGAGTGCAAGGTTATACCATATCAGTCCTTTGTTAGTTTAGACAGAGTTTGTAATGAAATCTTCAATGCAGTAAGAAGTCCCTAGAGGATGGTTGGTTAACGCACACATATTTATAAATGTAGCTATTACTAAAGGTGCAAGATTGGCTCAGAGAGAGCAGTCAAGAGGCTATCATATAGTAGCCTACTAAAGTTTAGCAGTGAGCATAGTGAACAGGAACTGAAAATACAATATTACCAGGAGGTAAAATTGACAATAAAATGATGGAATGAATGTATAATGTAACTAAATATTGGAGATGATCCTGAGTTTTTGGTTAGACAAATGACCAGGTACAATAAATCTTCATTGTGTTGGAGAAGTCATCAGAAAGAGATTTAAGAGCGGACACAGAGATAAAAAGGGAATTTGATATTTTATATATCTTGGTAAAATCAATACAAAATATAATCTCCAAACCTCATCAAGAGGGTAACAAAATTTAAGCCATATCAACTGCCACAGGTCTATCAACAGTTCTTATTTTGATCTAGAAATAAAAAGAAAATTAGTTGATATATTTGGCAAAGTTTTACAGAAAAGATAACCTTTCTCAGGTGATATATCATCCTATTAGTAGCTATTGATTTTTCTCTATCTCAATGTTAAGGGAGACATAGGAGCTGGCATTATATCTAGAATCAAATACTTAAAATTTTGTATTTCAAAGAACACAATTTCTCCCCTAAGGATAATAATAAAATATTCCCAATTCTTTCAACAGACTCACACCAAGGAAAAGTCAATATCACCAATAGATCAAAATGATTTTGTTGTTTTATCTTACAGATCCAGAGATGTCTTTTCAATCTCCTTAAAACACATGGAAATATCACCTCCCCAATCTCTTCTATACCTTAACTTAACATTATAAACTTAAAGTTAGGCAGAACAAAAGTGCTTAGTAAGCAAACTAATAGTAATAAAAGTATCAGAGATAAGTGATTACCACATTATCCTTTTCTAGGAAACAGGCGAAAGCAGATAGAGACAATCACTGACGAAGCAGGGAGCCCAGATTGATAGACATTACTGATTAAGTTAACATGTAGTAGATCATGTTTGAAGCAATCTTAAAGAATGGTTGATCTATTACTTCTTAGGAGTTTACAATGTAAGTTACAAATTTTATTCATGTTAACAAAGCTTCCCATATTTGACAATAAAGTGTTTGCCTGTATTTGCTCAAGTGCTTATGGAAGGAAAGAATGTGTTTGGTGTGGTGACTCTTCCTATCAATCAGGGCTGACTTCAACAGAAGGCATAATTTTGGGAGATGTTTCCTTCTTGTACAAAAGCTAACCCATTAGTCGCCAGCTGGAAAGATTTAACACTGAAGCGTTAATATTTTGAAATGCTTGATTAAAAGAGAAGGTGGGTTTATGTGTGATGAAGAGGAAGAATCTGAGAAGCAGAAAGAAGATTTTCTTGCATTTTTTGAATTGGTAAAGAGCTTTCTAAATTTGGGAACCAAGCAATTACCAGGATACAAATTTAGCACAGATAGTGGAAATGAAACAATAGCTATTTTATGTAACCTAACAAGTACTATAGGAAAATGCCACTGTTTAAGGAAGAGTATAAAATATCAAAGGAATGAAGCATTGGAAAGCATTTCCCTATCAGTCACTTGCAATAATGAAAAGGCACTAATAAGCGAGCTGGTTAAAAAGAAAAAAAAAAAGGGGGGGGAGCTTTAGATGTATTATAGGGGGTTAGGTCTCCAATGGAAAGAACCACTGTATTCCTAAAGTCGTATCTATGAAAAATGCATCCATTAAATAAAAACTTCAAAAAAATTAAAGAAAAAGGATTCTTACATCCCAGATCAGATTTCAGTTTCAAAACCCTGCTACTGTGTACCTCCAATCCAGGTTCTTATGATGTAACTGGAAGGTAGCAGATGATAGCCCAAGTGCTTCAGTGTCTGCCTCCCTTGTGGGAGACCTGGATGGAGTTCTTGCTGCTGCCTGGCCCAGCCGTAATTGTGGGTGTTTGGGAAGTGAACCAGCACATGGAAGCTATCTCTACTTTTCTCTCTCTTTCTCTGTAGCTTCACCACCACCACCACATCTGTGACTCTGCCTTTCAAACTTGTAAGAAAGTGAAATCTCTCTCTCTCTCTGACATTCTGGTTTCCAATAAATTAATCAATAAGAAAAACAGGAAGTATTTACATGAGACTGAATCATAATATGGTATTTACAAGGTCAGGAGTTACCTAGAGTATCCTAGGTAGAGCAATCGGAAATAATAAGGTCAGAGAAATATGAATAAGAATATGATTGCACTGGTCTCGATGCTTTATATAAAGTTCATCTGAATATTAAAATCAAGAGAACAAAAGAATTAGCAAGAGCGAAGATTAGTGAAGTAGGCAGGGGAAAGTTAATGGAAATGTTTGGAACTCAAATTAATAGCTTTTTTGTAAAATCTTCAGTGAGTACCTAAATCTACTGGGTTGTTAGTCTTAGAACAGCTTAGTGCACATCTGTTATTTCACTCCCCAGATGCCCACAAAAACTGAGAGAGGCAATGCTGGGAGATTGCAGTTCAAACCAAACAGCCCACGTGAGTGGCAGTGACTCAAGAACCTGAGCCATCACTACTGCTCTCAAGGCCTGCATTAGCAAGGACTGGCATTCCAATGTGGGAAATGGGTATCCCATCAGTGTTTTAACTGCTACTGAAAATGCCCAGGGCTTTGTGTTTTTGAATTTTTTTTTTATTAACTTGATGACTTCAAGGATTGGCGCCTTTTATAGTTATGGAAAATCCTAAACCAGTATCTGTTCAAATAATGATTTGATCCAATTCTTTTTCTATGGATAAATGTTAGGCTAACTTGAACTATACTATTCATGTATGAACTTTTTGTTTGTATTTTCCATCTTTTATTTCTTTATGTCAGTGTTCTAAGAGTTTTCTTCAAGAGGATGAGAGTAGACATACAGTGGCAATCTTAGGGAAGCCATCCCCAACAAGCTATGCAGATGAATAGTTAGATCAAACCATCCTGCTGGGACCCAAAAAATAATCTTTCTAGTGTGTTTCAGAATCAACTAATTAGGAATCCTTGGTGAATCATCAGGTTGGCAGAGAGCAGAGTGGTCCAAGAGAGCTCCTTGTATGCATATTGTGGCAATTTTATTGTTGATTAAAGTGATAAGTGACTAGGTTAGCATTTTGTCATCTGCCAACCAAGGTCTCTTATCTTGGAAGTGGAACATGTCTGCAGAATCCTATCAAACAAAGTGAGTCAGAGAGCAGATTATACTCAAAAAACTAGAAACTAATACTGCATCCTTGAATTATAAAGACACTAAACAGCACATAAGATCAGTGAATGAAGTGTCCAGGGCCATTATGTAGTCTGTTATGCATGGCAATATTCCGAATGTGAGAAATACAACCCAAGCTTTCTGGAAATTTATTTCAATGTCTTTCCATGATATCATTTTCTTAATCCTGGGAATCATCTTTGCCTTCACATGTGGGGGACTGAAAACTTTATTCACTGAAAACTTAAACTCTTCTGTAACATATCCAAACTGTACTCAAAGGGTATTGACTGAATATCCAGTATGCTGGTGAATATGGGACATTGCAACAAAATTAGAGGCTGGACATGTAAGTGGTTGTGATGTGAAGAACCATTGGCATTAATAAGTTTGATATCTATTACATATTAAAATTTGTCAAGTTGCAAATACCACTTAATAAGACAAAAGTAAAAGTTGCTCTCTTGAGTATGGGGAAAAGCTAATTTGTATGGCATTTTCAAAGAAAAGTATACATATAAGTGACAGTTAAAGGAGATATTAGATTGAACTCTAAAAATTGTGAGAATAAATACAGGAAAGGGACAGACTGTATGGTAACTGAATCCTTTTCAGAGGCAATGATTCATTCTATTTCTACTCCTCTTTGACAATCATCACACTAATGAAAATAATTATTATAATCTGCTACATTTGTAGAGCTCATCACATTCTTCATCTTATTCTAGCCACATGCACCTTAGCACTATGAGAAAGATGAGGAAAGAGTTATTCTGAAATAAGCCTGGAGCCAAAACAGCACTGAAAACCATGTTTTCTCTTTCACTGCTTTTTCATTATGTCAAGTCAGCAATACTTTTATTATGGTATTTAAAACAGGAAAAGAATCCTGGAGATGAAAAGGCTTATTATTTTTGTATTATAACAATTTAAATATAATGCTTTAGACTCTTGTACAATGTTTTCATATATGTCATCTTATTGAGACTTCACTTCCCCAAACAAATCTATATATAATTAGGGCTGATTCACTAAATCCTTCATTTTACATGAGAAGATTAAATACACTGGAAGATTAACTATACCTTAAATATATTACTGTATACATTAAATGAATGTGTATTACATAGCTATCTAGATATCATATGTTTTTCCACATATTTTTATAGGAAGATATAGAATTCATATTAAGTGTGAAAAATAATTCTATTTTTTTTCCTTGAGGAAAGGGCAAGTTGGGTTTATGGCTTATCTTCTAAAATATTTCCCATAATAAAATATCACAATTGTAATTTACATGTATTATCATTTAGTCATTTTTTTTGTATGATAGATTTTAAATTTGAAGCGAATAAAACAGAAGTCAGTGTTTGAATGAAATAAAATGAGTATTGGAAGTAAATAAAATAAAAGTGATTCATGATTTTCTCTTACTAGTCATGGATTATCTTGACCAATTTTCTAAACCTGTGGTGGAATGAGAAGACCATGCCAAGATGGCCGCCAGCTACAGATCCTGCCTGGCAACAGGCTGTAATTTGGTGGCTTCAGAAATCATATGACAAAGGAACCTGCCTGGCAATAGGCTGCAGTTGGTTAGGGCATAAACCTCCCTTTGACCAGATTGGTTACCTAGGCTATATATAACCTGCTGTACCAACTGAAATAAGTAAGTCTGTTGGCTTCCTGCCTCGGGTTTGCTTTCACCCAACTGCCAGTGTGTATGTGGTGACTCCGTGCCTCTTAAACCCACTGGGCTCCTCCTCTCAGAACAAATCCACAGCAACATAAACCTACTAATGGCTATTCTTTATACATCATGTAAATTGTGTGTAACCACACACAATTGTGTGTAACCACAATGGTGGCTACATACAAGTGAAATGTTTGAGGATTAAATGAGGAAATGTATTTAAGGCATTTAAGTGCAGCACTTGGTCCTTTAGTTTTCCATTTTGTTACTATGTTTATAGTAGTTGTCAATTCTCCAATAGCGTTTGAATAGTCTTTGTCCAGATATTCATTAGTCATATTTTTAAATTGCTAGAGTATGAGGTCAGTCTTAATCTGTAATTGAGCTTCTATTACAGTTTCGTCTCTGTGTTTAGATGGCAACACTAATTTATATTCTCAGATCATATTTTTATCAATTTTTCAAAAAATGCACAGTCAAAAAACAAAAACTTCTATTCAAAATAATCAAAGCATGGCATCCAACACAATTTTTCACCAATAAGGAAAATTTTTTGTACTCATGTTCACTCTAATAGTCATTAGCACTTGAAATGTGACCAGTAAAACTGAGAAACATTTTAATTCAATTAAAATTTAGTTAACTTAAAATTATTTTAAATAGTCACATATGACTAGGGGCTACCATGTTGGGGACTACTGCCTCTTTGCCACTCATATGGTTGAATTAGATTGAGGTCTGGGTTCCTAGCTTTGGTCTGCCCCATCCCCAGATATTGCAGAGGTTTGTGGAGTAAATCAGTGAATGGAAGACATCTCTCTCTCTGGCTCTCTTTCTTCCTCAACTTCTTTTAAATAATAAATAAATAAATAAATAAATCTTCAAAAATGACTGTTTCTTGGTCTTAACGTTGGTGAATAACATATTTCACAATGAGAAAAAATGTTTACCAACTCAAATTCTCAAAATAATAAGATGAAAACTTAATGCAATTCTCTTTCAGATTACCAATATCACAGAAGGATAGGATAATGATACATTTGCACTAATACAATGTATGAAGAGAATATAATCTTTAATAGCTATAAAGGAAGTTTTACTTCTTCCCCTTGAAATTCCTACTTATTGTTACACAGAGAAAACACACATGTGTAAACATGTACCCTAAAACAGGAAACTTTACCATTCAGAACATATTACTATCATATGTTGTCCAGTCTTGGAGAATTTGTTTTTTTTTTTTTTAATATTTCAGAAAATCAACTTGTCAAGTTGAAAGCTTTTAGGAATAAGAAGAAACACCTTCCCAGCAAATAGGATAATAGACTAAGTGTCAGAGAAGGACTAAAGTCTCAGTGGGTGATGGCACTTAAATAATAGGATCAGGTCCTAGAAGTCACATTTGTGAAGGAGTTTGTGAGGTCTCTATGACAAAAAAGGAAGTGTTGTCTATTCCAATGCTGAGTTATTAATGATCTGCCACAGAACATAGAGCACTATGTTTCTCATTCCACTCACTTGCAACAAATTTTGTTCTACGTCATTTTGGATTGTTATAAAAATGTGATCCTTCCCATGATAAATCTAAGCATGTCAATCATACTTTATTAAACTTAGCAATAGCAATATCTTCTAGTATATTATCAGTACGTCTCTATTTAGGATTATTATATTTTTAACCATGGATTTTGAGTGATCAGAAAGCATTAGAGCTCTATTTGTGTGACACATCTGGAATTTCATATTTCCAAAATGTATTGTGTTGTTTCATGTAAAGCAAATTAAATATGGAATGCATTTATTCTTAAAGAAAAAGAGATTGGAGTAACTTGCAGAGTTCATGCAATCTAGAATTAAAGAAAGATAGAAAGGATAAAAAAATATGGTAAATGCTGGTTGATGATTTTGTGATCAGGTTATAAAGAATGTTAATTTTGCATTTCAGCATTAAAGAATTCACAAAAATTATAATAAATTCTTCCTGAGTTTTTATCTTCCAGATTATCTTCTAGATTTTGTTTATAGTGTATTTGCAAAATTTTCTGCTATATATTAACTCCTCTTCCTCTATTTCTCATAAGTTACATATAATTATAATGGTAATGTAAAAATAATCCTAATAAATATTGCATAATCAAAAAGTCAGACGCAATGACAATCCATTGCAATATACAGCGTTATTCAATATCCTGAGCATCTTAATGATGCAAGTAATGGTACTTTCCACTGTAAAAATGAATAGAGCATTTTAGAGGAGTTTGTAATTTACACATATTAGTAAAGAAGAGCATAACATTATTAGAAAATATTAGTAAATGTTATTAGTAAATATTACATTACATTATTAATAAACAAGATATTAGCTTTGTTAGAAACAGCTTCTAAGCAAATTCTGCCCATGTATATGAAGAGTTCTTTAAGAGTTTCCGCTGAACTTGGAAGATATCTGATAGTAATTGCATTGCTGTTATCAATGCTCATTATAGATAACACTATAATTGTCTAATTGTGTAACTATTTTTCCTCAATAGACATCGCAATCAATGGTTGGCAGGAATGACACGCTGTTCACCATCGTATCCTGGAACCGAATACTGTAATGATGGTCATTAAATATTCATTTATGAAATAAGTTCAACAGAAGCCCTGAAGAAGGAAATGTGCAACTTCGTGTCAAATCTATCACAATTTCTCCTATCCCCTACAGTATCATTCCTGTCCATCTGACTGAACTTCCCTAAACTTCCCTATCTCATAAAAAATTTTTCTCTTTAAATGTCCTATTTTGCACTGAGAACTCTATTTATTCTACAAACCTTAAAGAATGGTGTGGAACACTAAAATTCTAAAGAATGTGTTTTGATCATGGTTCTGTTAACATCAGTTATGGATTAAGATCTGACTTCAAAGAGAAGGCACTTTTGATTACAAAGGAATCATTTTAGTGTTAGCTGGATCTATACTCACTCAACCTTCTGTAGCTATTTTGCTTCTTTGGCCAAGGCTATGCTCACTTGTGTCAAGGTAACTATGTTGTATTTCTGGCCACCATACTTTAATGGTCAATTCTATTTCTAGCCCACTGACTCAGCTTTGATTTTATCCAGTTTCACTTCCATGTCCACCAAAAATCATGAATGTAATCTCAGTACTAATACAATTAAAAATTTTCAAGTCCATTTGGTATCTGTACTAAAAATGGATCTGTAAAATTTGAAAGGATCTATCAAATTTGATTCAAGATTTAGAAAATATTGGTCTATGGACATTCATATAAAAACACCACAATTGAATTTAAAAAGTATGAGTTCAAAATACAGTAATTACACCTTGTGTTTTTGTGAATTTGTGAATTTGTGATAGCATTTGAATGGGCCTGATTTTAAAAATATATGTCATAGAGAGCTTCCAAGATGGCAGAATAGGGAGGGAGCTCACTGATCTAGTCTAGGAGAAGATAGTTTAAAAAACCTGGAGAGAGTGCAGTCTTAGGGAAGAGTTAGGAATAAAACAGCAGAGGAACACTACAAAAACTACAAGGACATAGTGGACCTATTTGGAGGATATAGATTCCCACAACTCATGACCCCAGCAGTCGAGAGCCTACACACCAGCATTGGAGAGTGAGTTAAGACCAGACTGCAACAGGTGATAAAGCTGCAGGAAGAGCCTAGAAGGAACCTGGTTTGGAGCCCCATGGGGGATAGTGTACCTGCCAACCAGGGGAGAAAAAAAAAAATGAGGGGCATAGTTCTCTCTCCTCAAACACATTACAATGACATCCTCTAACAAGCCAATAGAGCAGACACCACTTTGGACATTTATAACAGCTATTCCAGCTCATGTCCACACCCAGCAATCAGTTGAGTGGACTCTGACTCTGGTGGGGATAAATAACAGGAGGCTGGGTGCTCATGACTGTGGGAGATTTGTGTGCTGGAACTGTGACTAAAACTGAGGTTGTGTGGAAGGACTTGTGGAGTGGCTGGGACTTTAAGCAGTCACTGTAGGAGACTCCATACACTCCTGGATTCCTAGTTACCTGGTGAGGGACATTGCTGGGGAATCTGAGCTTACATTGAGGACTGAAGAGATCCTTTGTGTGGTCCATGGGGCAGAGCAAATGAATGTTAAACCCACTGAGGCTAGTGCTCAGGCACTGGTCTCCTTTGAGAAGAGGAGCCCAGCTGAGCAGAATAAGCCACACTTCCGATAAAAAAAAAAAGCAGAAAAAAAAGAAGAGATTTACCAAACCAAACCTCAGTGTGTCACCTTAGACATGCACTTCACTCTGGGAACTGAACAGAGCTCCCTGGCCACACCTACCACGTGACTGTAGATATTCACTAAAAGCAAACACTTGACTTATCTTCAGAGGCATAGTACAAAGACGAAAGCCCCAACAGCAAAGGAAACAAAGAAGAAACCAATGAGTATCTCCACAAATGCCCAATAACAAAAGCACCAATTCAAGAAACAAGAATAAGGTAGACAACATGACACTCCAAAAGAACACATCACTTCAATACTAGATTGTGAAGATGATGAGATGGAAGAAATGCAAAAAATGGAAATTCAAAAATTGATCATAAGATTACACAGAAGTAATCAGAAGCAAATTCATGAACCACTGAAATCCGTACTGGACATGAAAGAAAATTTCTGCATTGAATTTAGATCTTAATGGGAAATCAAAATGAAATGAACAATTCAATATAACAAATAAAAAATGCAATGAAAATCCTTAACAATAGAATCAGTGAAGCAGAAGAAAGAAAATCTGGCTTAGAAGACAAAGCACAAGAAATTATACAGTAAAACCCAAACAAGAGGATATTAGAACACTAAAAAAAAAAAAAAAAAAAAAAAAAAAAAAACACTGTTGGGAATCTACAGGATATTATCAAATGACCCAATGTATGGGTTCTAGGAATTCCTGAAGGCATGAAAAGAAAGAACTTAGAGCCCTTAATAGACATGACCAGAAAAGATCTTCACCACGACACACTGTAATCAAACTCGCCACAGTAAAACATAAAGAAATGATTCTAAAATGTGCATGAGAGAAACACCAGATTACTTTCAGAGGATCTCCAATTAGACTAACAGCAGACTTCTCATCAGAAATCCTACAGGATAGAAGAGAATGATGAAATATATTCCAAAATTTAAGAGAAAAAAAAATCTGTCAACCCAGAATACTATACCTGGCAAAGCTCTCATTTATAAATGAAGGTAAAATAAAGACCTCCCATAACAAACAGAAATTTAAAGAAGACATTAAACCCACCTATTCAGCTCTACAAAAAATGCTTACTTATGTGTTACACACAGAAACACACAAACATGGTCATCACTGTGAAAGAAAGTAAAGGAAGAAAATCTCCCAGAAAAAGTACAAAGGAAATCCAAAGTAAACAGTAGGAATATTTTGGGGAAAATGGCAGGGCAAAGTCATTACTTACCAATAGCCACCTTGAAAGTAAATAGCCTCCGGCCGGCACCACAACTCAATAGGCTAATCCTTCACCTTGCGGCACCAGCACACCGGGTTCTAGTCCCGGCCGGGGTGCCAGATTCTGTCCAGGTTGCCCCTCTTCCAGGCCAGCTCTCTGCTGTGGCCAGGGAGTGCAGTGGAGGATGGCCCAAGTCTTTGGGCCCTGCACCCCATAGGAGACCAGGATAAGTACCTGGCTCCTGCCATCGGATCAGTGCGGTGCATCAGCCACGGCAGCCATTGGAGGGTGAGCCAATGGCAAAGGAAGATCTTTCTTTCTGTCTCTTTCTCCCACTATCCACTTTGCCTGTTTAAAAAAAAAAAAAAAAAAAAAAAAAGTAAATGGCCTCAACTCTCCAGTTAAAAGACAAAGACTGGCTGAATGGATTAAAAAAATAAACCCATCTATCTGCTGCTTAAAAGGAACACATCTCACTAACAAAAATGCACATAGAGTAAAAATGATGGGATGGAAGAAGATATTCCATGCCAACAGAAACCAAAAAAGAGCTGATATAGCCATTGTAATATCAGACAAAATGGACTTTAACACAAAAATGTTAAAAGAGAAAAAGAAGGGCACTATATAATGATCAAGGGATCAATTCAACAAGAAGATGTCACTATTATACATATACATGCACCTAATTATAGGGCACCTGGCTATTTAAAATAACTGTTAAGGGACCTAAAGGGAGACATAGACTCAAATACAATAGTAATGGAGGACTTCAATACTCCACTTTCAGCAATGCAAAAATCAACCAGACAGAAAATCAGCAGGGAAACAGCAGATTTAATCAATACTATAGATCAAAGAACCTAACAGATATCTATAGAACTTTTCAACCTTTAGTTTCACAATACACATTCTTCTCACCAGTGCATGGAACCTTCTCTAGCATTAGCCACATGCTAGAACATAAAGTCTCAGGAAATTAAAAAAAAAAAAAATTAAAATCAAATCAAGCTTCTCAGACCACAATGGAATGAAACTGGGAATCAGCAACGCAGGAAAATTGAGAACATATGCAAACACATGGAGACTTAAAAACATGCTCTTGAATGAAGAGTGGGTCGTGAGAGAAATCAAAATATTTCTGAAAACAAAATAAGATTACAATACAACATATCAAATCTATGTAATACAGCTAGAACAGTATTAAGAGGAAAGTTTATAGCAAATGGTGCCTACATCAAGAAATTGGAAACACAGCAAATAAATGAGATATCAATGCATTTCAAGAATCTAGAAGAATAACAGTAAGCCAAATTCAAAACTAGTAGAGGAAAGAAATAATTCAAATCATAGAATAAATCAACAAAATTGAATCAAAAAAGTACAAAAGATCAGCAAAACAAAGAGCTGTTTTTTTGAAAAATGAAACAAAATTGACACACCATTGGCCCAAATAAACAAAAAAGTAGAGAGAAGACTCAAATCAATAAGATTAGAGACACAAAATGAAATCTAACAGACACCACAGAAATAAAAAGAATCATCAGAAATCACTACAAAGAGCTGTATGCCTACATACTGGGAAACCTAGAAGAAATGGATAGATTCTTAGACACATACAGCCTACCTAAATTGAGCCCTGAAGACACAGAAAACATAAAAAGACCCATAACGAAGATTGAAATTCAATCAGTAATAAAGACCTTCTGAACAAAGAAAAGCCCAGGATGGTATAGCTTCACTGCTGAATTCTATCAGACATTTAAAGAAGAACTAACTCCAATTCTTCTCCAGTTATTCAAGACAAGTCAATGGGATGGATTCCTCCCAACTTATTTCTATGAAGGCAGCATCACCTTTATTCCTAAACCTGAAACAGATGTAACAGATAAAGAGAATTACAGGCCGGTGCCGTGGCCATTGGAGGGTGAACCAACGGCAAAGGAAGACCTTTCTCTCTGTCTCTTCTCTCACTGTCCACTCTGCCTGTCAAAAAAAAAAAAAAAAAAAAGAGAGAATTACAGACCAATTCTCCTGATGAACATAGATGCAAAAATCCTCTAAAAAATTATAGCCAATTAAACCCAACAACACATCAGAAAAATCATCGACCCAGACTAACTGGGATTTTTCCTGTTATGCAGGGATGGCTCAACATTCATAAGACCAGATTTCAAGATATACTACAAGGCAGTTATAATCAAAACATCCTGGTGCTGGTATGAAAACAGGTGGATAGACCAATGGAACAAAACAGAAATGCCAGAAATCAGTCCAAGCATTTACAACCAACTTATATTAGACCAAGGAGCTTAAACCTAACCTTGGAGCAAGGACAGTGTCTTCAAAAGATGGTGCTGGGAAATCTGGATTTCCACATGCAGAAGTATGAAGCACATTCCGTATCTTACACCTTACACAAAAATCCACTCAAAATATATTAAGGATCTAAATCTATGGCCCAGCACCATCAAATTATTAGAGAACTTTGGAAAAACCCTGCAAGACATGGGCACAAAGAGTTATTGGAAAAGACCCCAGAGGCACAGGCAGTCAAAACCAAAATTAACATGTGAAATTACATCAAATTGAGAAGTTTCTGTACTGAAAAAAAAAAAAAAAAACCACTCAGGAAAGTGAAGAGGCCACTGCAGAATGGGGAAAGTTGTTTGAAAACTCTGAAACAGATAAAGGATTAATAACCAGAATATATAAAAATATTGAGAAACTCCAAAACAACAAAACAAACAACACAGTTAAGATATGGGCAAAGGAATTAACTGATATTTTTCAAAAGAGGAAATCCAAATGGCGAACAGACACATGAAAATGTTCAGGATTGATAATCATCAGGGAAAAGCAAATTAAAAAAAAGAGGTTTCACCTCACCCCAGTTATAATGGCTTTCATGCAGAAATCAACAGGCAACACACATTGGTGAGGATGTTGGGAAAACATACTCTAATCCACTGTTGGTAATAATGTAAACTGGTAACAGCACTATGGAAGACAATATGGAGATACCTCAAAAATCTGAATATTGACCTATCATATGACCCAGCCATCCTATTTCTGGAAATTTGCCGAAGGGAAATGAAATCAGTAAATGAAAGAGTTATCTGCACCCCCATGTTTATTGCAGCTCAATTCACAATAGCTAAGACATGGAATCAACTTAATTACCTGTTAAACGAAGACTGGATAAAGATATTTTGGGATATGTACACAATGGAATACTACACAGCAGTTAAAAAATGAAATCCAGTCATTTGCAACAAAATAGATGAATATAGAAAACATCATACTTAGTGAAATAAGCCAGTCCCAAAAGGACAGATACCGTATGTTCTCATTGATCTGTGAAAAGTAATAGAGCACCTAAAACATAATCTGTAGAAGTGAAATTTACACTTCAAGAAGGGATTGATTTGCCCTTGTCTTGATTGTTGAGGAACAGTTCTTTTTCTTTTTTTTTTTTTCTTCATTCTATTTGTTGATCTTTTCCCTTAACATAGAATTATCATATGTGTCTAAAATCAATTGAGGGCCAGCACCGCGGCTCAATAGGCTACTCCTCCGCCTTGCGGCACCAGCACACCGGGTTCTAGTCCCTGTTGGGGCGCCGGATTCTGTCCTGGTTGCCCCTCTTCCAGGCCAGCTCTCTGCTGTGGCCCGGGAGTGCAGTGGAGGATGGTCCAAGTGCTTGGGTCCTGCACCCCATGGGAGACCAGGAGAAGCACCTGGCTCCTGCCTTCGGATCAGCACGGTGCGCCGGCCGCAGCGTGCTGGCCGCGGTGGCCATTGGAGGGTGAACCAACGGCAAAGGAAAACCTTTCTCTCTGTCTCTCTCTCTCACTGTCCACTCTGCCTGTAAAAAAAAAAATCAATTGAGGATGGATCTAAGGAAAAAATAAAAATGGGAATAAGAGAGGAAGGAGGAAGTTTGTAACTGTAAAACTGTATAGTTCTGCATACAAACCTATGGACTTACTTCTAAGGGTACAGTTTAAAAACTTGTCATGGGACTCCAAATCTCACTAAGCTGTGTGGTAAAATGACTTCTTAAGGGCTAAAGTGATCATATGAAGTGTTAAAGTGAGCATACAGATAGGATTAAGTGTTAAAGTGTTCATATAAATAGAATCAAGTATCTAGTAATAACAATAGCTAAATTAAAAAGGAGAGAATGTTCTTTCTTGGAAAGCAGTCCACACAGCAGACTCATAGAATGGCAATCACTTTAAGTAATATTTTAATCTCAGAATCAGCCCTTAAGGCTTCCTGGTCTGGCTGAAAAGCTTGTGAGAGCATTTAAGTCATGGAAAGCCAAGATACTGTGACAAAAATTTTTCTACATGAAGGATCTCTGTGAGTGAGACTTCAGTGGAAAGAAGTGGCCATCAAAGAAGGATGTACTTTTCTCTAAAGGAAGAATGGACTTCCACTTTGCTTATGACTTTGTCTAAATACTGACAGAGTTTGTGGATTCCAAAGGCTTCCATAGCCTAAGCAAATCATGTCAAAAACCTCAGGTGGTCACTAATGTCATACATAATAGTGTTAACTGTTAACAACAGGAGTCACTGTTCACTACTCCTTATACAGGACCTTTGTCCTCAATGAGTTTTTTCATGAGTGTTAACTGTAAAAGCAGTTCTCAAACAGTTTTTTGGTGTGTGTATACATGTGTGCAAATTATTGAAATCTTTACTTAGTAATGAGTTGGTCTTCTGTGTGCAAGGTTAATTGAAAATGAATCTTAATGGAGAATGGGACTGGGAAGGGGAGAGGGAAGAAGAGGAGGAGTGAGAATGTGGGTAGGAGGAAAGGTATGATGGGAAGAATAACTATATTTCTAAATTTGTACTTATGGAATTAGTATTCCTTAAAATTAATTAATTAATTAATTAAAAATATATATACACCATCAAAAAATACAGTAAATACTTTAAAAAGGCATTTAATACATACATAATTCCGTTACTAAAATGAAAAAGTCACTTGTAATTTAGTTGATTATTTTTTACATAAAACTTTGATTTAACTAATTTCATTTTTATTAATTATTTTAATTTTCCATTATGCAAATCCTGTCTTCTGATATGATGCATACAGTGATGGATCTATTTGCAGAAAGGAAAGATTTTGTGATTGTTATTAATATTTACCCAGGAAGTTAGGAGAACTTGCCCAGAAAGGAAAAGGAAAAAGAAAATTTTCAACAACTATTTTTTTTTAAGAGAAACAATTTCCATTCACTGATTCACTCCCTAAATGGCTGCAATGCTTGGGTCTGAGCCAATCTGAAGCCAGGAGCCAGGAGCTTCTACTAAGTTTCCCATGTGGGTTCAGGAGCCCAAACACTTGGAACATACTCCACTTATTTCCCATGCACATTAACAGGGAGCCCCCTTCAGAAGTGGAACTGCAGGGATACAGACTAGTACCCATGTGGGATGCCGGCATCACAAGTGAAAACTTTACCTGCTATGCCACAGCACTGACCCCCAAAACTAATTTTAAGAAAAGAAAACTTATACATGTGTTCATATGTGTATGTTTTTGTGTGTGCATGTATATGAAGGGTTTCTTGTCATGAGTTGTGGAACCAAAAGGCTACTACAATCCTTTAGCAATGTTTTATTGCCTAATAGTTTCTGCTATTAGTTTGGGAAAACTTTTAATTTATTTTAGATTAAAAAATCATAAAAGCCTTAAAATCTTCATTTTATAATTTGTTATTCATTTCAAAATTATTGTTGGAGGTAGTAATAAGGTGTTTCACAGAATTAATCCTCATGAGACCTAAAATATGTAACCCAATTTAAAAATGAGCCATAAAGTTAGTAATTTATGTACAGTTGAAATATTTAGGTTCCCTTCTCAGAATCTATGTCATTTACTACATAGCTCAAATCTATTAAAACACATAAAAGAGTTGATAGAATTTACCTCTTAAAATTACATAGGCTAAAATGGGGACTCTATAATATTGATTGGTAATTAATTAAAAGTAAATATTTCAATAAGTTAATCAAGAGATTTTAATTTAATTCAATATTTATCTCTATAAATATTTAAACTCTTCTAAATTATCACCCAATTTTTGTCTTGAATTTTAGCCTGAATTTTACAGTTCACTGTAAATAATTAATATATATTCCTTTTTATAATTATACTATAATAATTATATATAATTAATTTTAGTGTTACTTTGCATAAGTAGTTTTTATGAAGATTTTAAATTTATTGTTATAAAGTTAAAAATAATGAAAATATTAAAATAATAATCAAGTAATAAATGAATTTATTGGAGAATAAAATTACCAAATTCTGAAAATTAGATTTAAGTAAATATGTAAAATTGAGTATATAACATAGTTTGTTTTTCCAATATCAAATGAAACTGTAGAAGATTGTTTAATTTACTGTCTCATTTACATAGAATGTTAATTAATCAAGGAGATATTGTACTATTTTTAACCTCAGAATCACACTCTTTGGCATATCATATAAGTAGCTATTACTATATAAAAATACCCTAATCTCAGTGGCTTATTACTTTAAACAATATGCATTTCTTTAGTTCATGCATATATATGTTTTCTCAGAATATTTGATTTAAGCAAGGAATATTTGATCTGCCTATCTTAACTGAATTTGACTGGCCAGCCTGGGGAATTAATTTTCTTGTGATGACAGAGGTACAAGAGATAACAACCTAAATTTTGAAGTACTATTCTACACTGTGCTTGCACTTTATCAGTTAATAGTCCATTTGCCAAAGTAAATGGCATGATCTAGCCCTCAGTTAGAGAATGGGAAACCTCCAGTTTCTGTTCCCACAATAGGAGAAGATGACATACAGTGGCAAAGTTTGTACATGTGGAAGGAAAAGGGAACTGAAGGGCACTTCTGTTTACCAAAATCATACCCAGAAAATCATTTAGCAGATAATTATTGGGAAATTAGTATATGGCTGGAATTATGTAGCTATAGGAGATATAGGTGGAAATTAAAAAAGGGGGTGGGTAACAACTCTGAAACAGAACTAACAAGATACCAAGGAAATATTAGCTAATAGAATTTGAGTTTGTAGGAACCAAGGAGTTTGGCAGGTTTAGGATGCATGTAGAAGAGTTTAACAAGCAGAGAAAGAGATGGAGTTCTTGTCAAGGCCTCAAGTACAGAAAGGATTCATGAGTCATGGAGCCTGAAGCCCATGTCCTCGCTCAAAACTGCACCCTGTCTCACTGACATATTGATCTCTGAGGAAAGAATAATAGAATGCAGTTTTAAGCCTGACACCCTAACAGGCTGTTGCAGTCTGGTATCTGGTCAAGAAGTCTTTGAAAAACACCAGAGAGCAGCCCTGGTCCAAATTTCAAAAGTGCCCCAACCCGTCTCCCAGTCTCCAGCAACATGATGATCCTTGTGAAAGGAAACTGAGTTGGAACGGACCAACATTCCCAGAGCTAAGATGAGAAGTTTGAAGGGTGGAGCCTCTGGTGTTAAAGCACGTGAAGACTGCAAACAAGCAGGTCACAGGCACTCAAGTCTGGGGTTAGGTGTTAGTGGACTGTTGGGGCGTGGGGCCCATGGTTCACTACACACTGCACCCAGTCTCAATAGTGCTGATCCCTGCAGGAAATGCACTTCCCAGCCCAACACCATTCTGGCTCTAGGGGTCTGGTATCCAGCCAAGAGACTTTCAGGAAGTACCTGGGTGTAGTCCTGGTCAGAATTTGTCATCTCATGCTGTTTTCCTGTCCATCATGAATGGCTGACCCACATGAGAGAGAGAGGTTAGATAAGAGCCGCAGCTCGAGGGAATTTCTCCATGGCCTGGTTACAAGCTAGAAGATGGAGAAAGTTAGCCTATGTGAGTTGAGGTTGCTGATGTCCAGGCTTTCTTTGTGCTAAACTATCCCTGATAGATCAGACAGATTCCTGACTCAGTCTGCTTCCGACATTAGGAGAAAGCTCCAGAGACTTGCAGTGGGACCTGAGATCACTCCAGACAACCTCTTAAAGGTGGACACTGTAGTCTTTTACAACAGAGATCAGGACCGGACCTAACAGCAGGAGCTAGGGATTAAGAGGAAGAGCGTGCAACTGGTGACATCTGAACTCCAGTGAGCCCCCTGGAGACTTCCCAAGTGTTTTTGCTAAAAAGGCAATAAGCATTTTGCCAAGCATTGTCAAAAAGATTCCCCAAAGCCATGTCCTTTTTGCAAAGGAAATCATTGGAGATTTGACTGCCACTGAAGGCCAAAAACTCCAGGGCCAGGCATTTCAGATAGATCTGCATGGGACTGAAGGGGCCCAGGGCTCACTTTACAGGTTCTGGTGATGCATCAGACGAGGACCCAGGAGCCCCAAGTAGCTCTCATAGGGGAAGGAAAGCCTATAAAATTCCTTCTGGAAGCCAGAGAACAACGCCATCTGTTCTTTACTCTATCTCTGGCCTCCTTTCTCATACAACAACTGTAAAGGGTGTTCATATGGGATTCGGCGCTGCAAGCGAGGATTAACCAAGTGAGCCACGGCAACGGCCCCACGAAAGAACTTTTAAGTACAGTCCCATTCACAATAGCTACAGAAACACCTAAGGGTCTCCATGATGAAAGTTACAAAACATTAAAGAAAGAGATAGAAGAAGATGCAAAACATGGAGAAATCTTCCATGTGCATGGATTGGAAGAATTAATATTATCAAGAAGTCCGTACTACCCAAAGCAATTTACAGATTCAATATGACCTCAATCAAAATACCAACAGCATCCTTCTCAGATCTAGAAAACATAATGCTAAAATTTATATGCAGCATAAAAGACACCAAATAGCAAAAGCAATGTTATAGAACAAAAAGAAAGTCAGACATATCACAATATCAGATTTCAAGACATACTAATGGGGCTGGTGCTGTGGCATAGCTGGTAAAGCCGACGCCTGCAGTGCTGACATCCTAAATGGGCTGCTTCACTTCCAATCCAGCTCTCTGCTGCTGGCCTGGGAAAGCAGTGGCAGATGGCCCAAGTCCTTGGACCCCTGCACCCATGTGGGAGACCTGAAAGAAGCTCCTGGCTCCTGGCTTCGGATCAGTGCAGCTCCAGCCTTACAGCCATTTGAGAGTGAACCAGCAGATGGAAAACATTTCTCTCTCTTTCTGCCTCTGCCTCTCTCTCTCTGTAACACTGCCTTTCAAATAAATAAATATTTTTTTTTAAAAAAAGACATATACTGGGCAGTTATAATCAAAACAGCCTGGTACGGGCACAAAAATAGACATGTAGACTAATGGAACAGAATACAATCCCCAGAAATCAATCTGCACATCTACAACCCACTAACTTACATTTTAAGTTAATCATATATCTTAGGAACTATTCCAGATTAGTTTATATAACCCTTTTAAACTATTTTAGGTGAAATCATAGTATATCATTTTACCTATGTGTTGCAACTTATTTAGCAAGTGCCCTATTAGTGAATATTTAGGCCCACTTTGGTAAGGAATATTTGTGTCCCCTCAAAATTTGTATGTTGCAATCTACTACACAATGCAAGTGTTAAGACATGGAGCCTGTAGCAGTTGACAAAGGAATAGACAAAGGAGTTAAAGAAAGGTCAGTCTCTTTGGCAAATGGTACTGAGAAAATTGGCTCTCCTCATGAAGAATAATGAAACAAGACCCCCATACACCTTATACAAAAATCTACTAAAATTATTCAAGGATCTAGATTTATGACTGATACCACCAAATTACTAGAGGAAGATATTAGGAAAACTATGAAGACATTGGCATAGGCAACGGTATCTTTGAAAAGACACTGGAAGCACAGGCAATCAAAGCAAAAATAGCAAAGACAGTATCCTTTACCTATCAAATTTCCAAAAACCAGATCATTTGATGTTGAATTGAATTGGCAAATACACAGAAAGAGGCATTATTAAAAGAGGGCCATTTAGTAATTTCTGTAAAGATCCTATATATAGCAGACAATTTCAGCATTTTGCATAATGATATTTCAGTACACAAGTGGTACATATGACCACTGACTGCATATGTATGTGTATATATGTGTGTATAGACAAAGCACTTTTCCTGCCTAGATATCACAAATGTAAAAAATGAAAAGAAACCTGTAAAATGCTGTTTCTCAGCATTTAGCTTATAATATCAAAATTCTGAGTGGTTCATTTCAGCTGCTATAATAAATTACCATGGACTGGATTGATGGTGAATAATGGTGATTTATTTCTTACAATCTGTAGGCTGGTAAGCCCAGGATCAAGGTGTTGGTGGAGTCAGTGTCTGGAGTGGGCCTGTCTCACTAGATACAGCTTTTTAACTGTGTCTTCACATAGTGTAAAGAGCTACTTAGCTCCTACAAGCTTATTTTTTAAAGACACGAATCCCATTCATGACAGCTCACCTTCATGATCTATTACCTCCTACAGGCTCCATATATTAACACTTGCATTGTGTAGTAGGTTGCAACATACAAATTTTGAGGGGATACAAATATTCTGACCAAAGTGGGCCTAAATATTCACTAATAGGGAACTTGCTAAATAAGTTGCAACACATAGGTAAAATGAAATACTATACTGTCACCGAAAATAGTTAAAAAGGGTTATATATACTAATCTGGAATAGTTCCTAAGATATATGATTAACTTAAAATGTAAGGGGAAGTATAATCTCTCTGATTCATTCCCAAGGGGAAAAATTATGCACATTTGATTTTCTATTCATAAATATGTTAGGAGAACACAAGAAATCTCTAATAAAACTGAACAATTCTAATAAAGGGAACCAGTTATATAGAGTCAGAGAGAAATAGTATCACATATAATTTTGTATTCTTAACATTTAAAATCATATGAATGAGTCACCTTCAAAAATTAAGAGACCATTTATTTTTTACAAATATCATGTCATTATAAAGCTTTACAAACTATAAAACTGCAAATGGAGTTTATTTCATATTTTATTGCCATTAGACACTACCTAACTGGGAAAATTTTTAAATGATTAAACAGCAGACATGTTAGATTACATTTATTTTATTGCAAAAACTATGATCTTCATTGAAAAAGATAAAGTATAATATTAATAACTTTAATATACAAAGGGCTTTGAATATTGCAAAAAATAAGACTAATTCAAACATATAAAAGTGAATTTATAAAATAGGAATGCAAATGGCTAATAAATAACAAAAAGATTTTCAATTCTATCAGTAGACAAGATAATGGAAATCACTAAAATAATATAGTCATCTTTGCCCTGTAAGTTGACAATAACTTAAAGATTAATAATATTGAGTGCTTATAACTGTGCAGTGATTCAGGCGGCCTCGTGAATTACTGGTGAAGGTTTAAATTGCCAGCTCATATTAGGAGACTGATTTAAGTTGGGAAAAGTAAAGTTTTATTCTTTTTGGATGAATAATACATTTACAGAAATTATAAAATTGAAAGTATCTAAAGGATGAGAAGTGAACAGTATTCCTTCCACTCTTTGTTGTTCACATCTTATTTCATCTATCTGAAAGCTACTAATGCTTTTATTACTTCTTATATTTTCCAGAGATCTCAGTGTGTGAGATATATTCATGTTTGCACACACATGTAAATATATATACATGTTTACACACATATAAATATATATACATGTTTACACACACATATATAAATATATGTACATGTTTACACACACATATATAAATATATGTACATGTTCACACACACACACACACAAAAACACACTAGACTTTCCCCAGAGAAACAGAATCCAGAAAGTAGAGCATATCTCAAACTGCCTGGAAATATGTGTTACTGAGAATTTTCTGATTTGAAATTTAAGGACACTAAGTATCAACATGAAGACATGAGAAAGAATAAAACTCACTGGAAAAGGTAAGTATATACTCCAGCTAAGAATACTCTAATACAGTAACTGTTTTTTCAATGGAATTTAACCACAACATAAAGGTTAAGACAAATATATTTAAAATAACTACAGCTATGAAAACATCTTAATGAAAACTTAACAAAACATATAAATTGAGATATAAAAACATAAAATGAATATACACATTTAGAATTTTGTGTATGAGAATAATTGTTTAGAAAGTAATTGAGAAATAATGTTCATATAGCACTGTTCAGGAAAAAAATCTGCTTAAAAATTGTTTAGCAAAATGTTGAAACTGATGAGCAATACAGTAAACTTGCAGTATGCAGAATCCACCTAATGAAGTCTGCTATTTTTCTGTACACTAAGAATGAACTATTTGAAAAGTAATTAAGAAAACAATCCCATTTGCAATCACAAATTACAAAAGACAGAGATATAATTTACCAAACAGAGAAAAATTTTTACAATGAAATTTATAAAATACTGAGGATAGAAATAGAAAACAAAATCAAATTGTAAGGTATCCAGAGCTCATGGATTAGAAGTAATACTGTAAAATATTTTTACTACTCAAAGTATTTTATTGTTGGTGCTCTGTGTCCACAGTTCAGCATTCGTTGATTTAATCAACTGTAGTTCAAAAATATTTGAAAAAAAATGTGTCTATACTAAACATATAATTTTTAATCATAACACTACAATATGACAATGATTTGCACAGCATAACATCGTACTAGGCATTATGAGTAATCCTGACATTATTTAAAGTATATGGGTAAATGTACCATGTTTTATAATGCACTTGAGAATTGGCAGGATTTTGTGTCCTCAGGGATCCTGGAACTGATTCCTTGTGGATCCTGAAGAACAACTGTATACATACAAAGCAATTCATATTAGTTTTAGAAATGAATAGCATGTATACATCTGTTGTGATTAAGTGTTATTGTGATCAATTACTATAAATGCAGTGGCTGGGGCCGGCTTTGTGGTATAGTGGATGAGGCCACTGCCTGCAGTGCTGGCATCCCACATGACACTTGTTCAAGTCCCTGCTGCTCCACTTCTGATCCAGCTGTCTGCTATGGCCTGGGAAAGCAGTGGAAAATGGCCCAACTCCTTGGGCCCCTGCACCCGTGTGAGAGACCTGGTAGAAGCTCCTGGCTTCAGATCGGTGCAGGTCCGGCTGTAGTGGCCCTTTGAAGAGTGAACCAGCAGATGGAAGACCTCTCTGTCTTTTTGCCTTTCCTTCTGTCTCTGTAACTCTTTCAAATAAATAAATAAATCTTAAAAAAAAAAGCAATGGGAACTTGAACCCAGACCCTCCATTTGGGAGGTGTACATCCAAAGCAGCATCTTAACCACTGGACCACAAACTCCTCTCCATAATCTTGTATGTTATGTGTGTTCCACTCGGTGTTCAAGACGTATTTCAGTCGAAAATAAACTTCCAGGGACCGGCGCTGTGGCATAGTAGATTAACCATCTGCCTGTTGGGCTGGTATCTCATATGGGCACTGGATAAACTCCTGGCTTCTCCTCTTCTGATCCAGCTTCTCTGCTATGGCCTGGGGAAGCATAGAAGATGGCCCAAGTGCTTGGGCCCCTGCACCGTGTGGGATATTTGAAAGAAGCTCCTGTACTGGCTTTGGATGGGCCCAGCTGCCTAGGTGCAGCCATTGCAGCCATTTGGGGAGTGAAACATACTTCCATTAAATTCATCTGAAAGCAAAACCCAAACTGTTACTTGTTAAAAGTGAGCAGTGGAAATCATATATGGTATTTGGATTTTTAATAGAATCTAAATTAATATTAAGTGCATTACTTCCACTTTCACCCAAAAAGTATTGATTGCTACAACAGTTTATCTCTATCTTGTTAATCAAATACCAAATAGGATAAAATGTATGGAACAAGTCATTTCAGAGATGAGACAAGAGACTATGTATTTTGGGATTTTTGTGATAATGCATACATTTAAAGTTAGCCTTCCAGTTGTTCTAGCTTATGACCTAGCTTGAGTTTCTAGTACACACCATTCAGAGTGAGATTCCAAAAATAATCTTCAAAACACTCACTATGTCAAAGCACTTGTCACAAATGAAATAAAATGAATATATCTTATAATTTTTAAAAATTATGATTATGTCTACTCTGCCCTAATTCAAACAAGGCAGTTTTTATAAACCCTCAGAATATGATATTCAATATAATACTGATATTTAGTAGATAGAAAAGTAATATATAACAGAAGAATATATGACAGGATCAGGATACATTATAAGTTGATGATTAATTGATAATTGGTGATATTGAAGAATCTCAACTTATTTTTTAAAAAGTCTACAGAGCATCAACTACCAATTATCTCTTAGAGTGGTATGTTCCAAATACCTGAGATAAAGGGATAGGAGGAAGAGAAAATAAACGACATCTATTGATCACCTTAAAGGTAGCATGAATTTTACATGCAGTGTTTAATTTTTACTTACTATAAATCTTTGTGGCCAAGGCTATTACTCCAAACTCTATCATCTACTGAGGAAAATGAGTCACAGAGAAGTCAAAAACTGTGTTTATTATCATATGGGTAATATCCTTAATAGTTGGAGTTGAAACCAATGTATGACCTGTTTTAGTCTTTTTAGCTCCTGACGTTGTTAAGTTTGAAACTTGAAATGGCCATTCATATATTAACTTTGTTTAATAAGAATTTATAAAGGACTTGTGGTTGTAGCCCAGAATAAGATTTTCTACTTAATGTAAAATTTCATTCAGCAAAAATGAGGATTTTTTTTTTCCCAAAGACATGAACATTGCCATAAAGCATCTTATTTCTAAACAATCCATTAGTATTTGCGATTAATTATCGTGAAGAATAATGAGGTGACTGGGACCAGAGTACTCTTGCCTTAATTGATTGTCTGAGTTCCTGGATTAATAAAATCCAATTATTTTCTTATGTAATTGGCACAAAGTTTATTTGTATCTCCTTTTTAATAAGTTTGCTAATGATATAAGAAAGTAAACAAAACAAATTATAGATGAATACCAAGTTCAATTTAATCTTTAAGCCTGACCAAATACCCTTATATACAGATTAGTTCAAAATCTTTGTTTATCCGTTAAACATACACCAAGCTAATCACCCCTGCCACTCAGATTTGTGTTTTGAAGTGGGAGCAAGAAAACATTATAGCTTTTTAACTAGGAATGAAAGATCATAGCTTCTGAAATTGAGGAAAGCCAATCAGAGGGAAATCTCTAGTGTGTTAAAGACTGAACATTAAGTAAGCGATTCAAATGGGGTACTTTTCTGGAGACCGCTTTTAAGATATCTCTCAAGTGACTCTAATGGTGCCCTCTGGAATCCTATACAAAATCTGCCCCTGTATCTCCTCTTTCCCTTCCTACGTTTGCATGCACACAGTCCTGTTCACCTTAGATAACTGTTGCATGAAAATTCTGTGCTAAAGTTTGACTGTTCACAGACCATTCAGGGCTGTGACTCTGTTCCATCAAATATATAAGCCTAGAATTATTTGAGTGGGAGTGCATCACTATGCTCAGTGAGATCCTTTCATCAGTCCATCTTTTTTTTATTTTTTTTTCCTTCCAGTGAACTAAGCAAGACTTTTTTAAGTCAGAAAACTTCTGCTACATCAGCCAGAAGCGTGCCTCCTAGAGAGGCAGACTCTAGAAACCATGTTGGTTGAGCCATTTAAGCAGGAGCAGCAGGAGGCTAATGGACATGAATTGGTACCTGGAATATTTTCTGGGATTTGTAAATTTGCAGGAGCATCTAAATGGGTCTGTTTCTGAAGGTTTACAGCATTGCTCTAATCCCTTTCTTAGACCACCAGACCAAATTCCTTTTCCCAAATACTTAAGTTGTATAACCTTGTCTGTGTGCCTGCTGGCTTATAGACTTACCGATATCCTCCAAATAAAAGTGGGAGCACATAGCTATCCAGGGGTGCACTCTTAGAATGGACACTCCCGTTTCCTGTCTCCTCATTTGAAAAACCCTACATGAGTTTATTTATTTGAAAGCTGAGACAGGGAGGGAAGGAGGAAGAGAAAGAGAGAGGGAGAGAGAGATATCTTCTATCCATTGTAGGCTTATCCAAATTCCTACAACAACCTGAGTTGGACCAGCCAGAAGCCAAGATCAGCAGTCCCCACTGTGGTCCCCTATGTGGCTGATAGGAGCTTAAGTTCTTCCATAATTATCTATTGCTTCCTAGGCACATTAGCAAGTGGCAAATTTGAATGCAAAGCGTAACTGGGACTTGAACCGTGCGCTTCAACCTGGGATGTGAACGTTCTAAGTGATAGCTTAACCTGCTACTCTGAGTCACAATATTTTCTGTCTGAGTCATTCATGACAGACACAAACATAGACAGCATGTACCCCTTGGCAGTAAGAAATTAAAAGATAATGTGAATGATATTGCATCAGAAAAAATACAATTACAATGATAAAAAAGAAAGATGATTTATTCTGTCTCAAAAATCTAAAATTATATATAACACACAGAAAGTTTAACTTGCCTGTGGGAAAGTTACTGAAGTCATCCCTAGATAAAAACCAATATGAATATAGCAGGCTAAGGAGTGAGCTTAGTTGAGTGTGACAATGACCTTTGGCATCCAATCGGGTAGGGAGAACTAAATTCCTCAAAGTTTCATTTATGCCTAGGCATGGTAAAAGCCATCTGTCATTTGTACTGGTTGTCAAAACTATGTTACTGCGTTGTACTTTATTCTCTTTCCTTGAATGCATATTCATCTTTCTTTTGTTTTTCAAATGCAGAGTTCTGACAGCATCTGAGTTTTTTAAAAAATATTTTCAAGTAGCTTAGGGAATAATCTATCAATATGAGCAGAAAATAATTAATGTTTTGAATGAAAATGTAATTCAGATTTCTATATCACTTTGTGATTTCTGAGGCCTATGTTTATTAATTTTGCTTGATGTTTAATAATTCCACTCTTTAGGTGCAAATAATTAATTTGAGACATTTTCATTTTATAAACATATACAACAAAATACACATAATCATAATAAAATCTACTATCACAGTCTATCCATAAATTTTCTAAATTGTGGTTAAAATATATAAAAAATGGATAATGGAGGCATTATTTTAAATATATAATGAAGCATAATTTGAATTAGTTTATACATTATACAGATTTGTATTCAGAATTACAGAGCCTGTATTTCAAAGTGAGCAGTTTTTAAATAATCAATTTGATTAACAAACTGTTTTGATAAATAACCAGTTGTTACTTAAGCAGCACTATGTTTAGTCTCCTAATAACTGAGACTATTATTTCAAGTCCTGATTGAATGCAACTTACTTACCAAGGAACTGAGTCAATGTCAGGAGGAGGGACAGGTAGAGAAGAAAGAAAAAAGGTGTGGACTAGCAAGGTTCACAAAGTGCTTCCAGGAAGTGAACTGCAGAGACCCCACCCCTTACGTCAATTATAATCCACAAAAGTTGCTTATTATTTTTCTACAATGTGATTCTCCCTTTTGATTTGTGTCCACTGTTGATTAAAAATCAGTATTACATGCATACAAATACATTCATCTGAGTTACATTACATTTATGTCTTTTTTTGTGGTCTACATTTTTTTAACTTTTATTTAATGAATATAAATTTCCAAAGTACAGCTTATGGATTACAATGGCTTCCCCCCCCATAAAGTCTAAGATACTTTATCCACTTCTTGAAAATCAATACTGGAAAGCCATTTAAGGCAGATGGAGCAGTGTGTATCAGACATCATAAAATGTCATTTTTTACATAGTTGAATGAGACTTTCACAAAATACAAAAATATTTTCTAACTTTTCCATACACTGACAGAGGCAAAACACAGTAAACCCTTGAGTATGGTGAATGTATTTTATTTGTCTTTCTATTTTCCCATAATACCTTGTTCAGCCAAGTGCTGAACCAAATATTTATTGAACTAAATGAATATTGACATTATTTTCTTCTAAATAAATTATTATGAGATTTTAGCCAGCATCAAAACCTAAACCAATGTATCTAACAAATATTTCCAAAATATCTCTCAGTATCATTTTAATATACTCTGGAATACATGCTCTATTAATTCAATTATTGAAAACACATCATGGAATCATAATTAATTTGGGTCTATGTTTATTTACATTTCTGAAAGTCTTCTTGTATTACCTGATCATGCAAAGAAACCCTTAGCATGCTTATAGTTTAATGGTTTGTCTGGATTCCTAATTTAAATGTATTTCAGCTAAAGAAGTTATTGTTTGTATAAACATCTATAGACCTAGTAATGGCAGCAGAATCTTTTACCAAAAATTGTTCTAGTCAAAATTAGGTAAATATTAATATGATAGATGATTTTGCTGAGATATTGATGGGCCAATTCAAGATAGTGAGACGGGAAGCAGATCTTCTAACACAGCCATCATCTGGTGCTGGTCACTGTGTCCCTGAATCCTCCCTGTAAGCATGGCTTCATGAGTTATTCATGTTCATGAGTACGTCAGAAATCCCTTGACCTCTACTCAGTGCTCCCTTCACGGGTCTCTGACCTCTGCAGTCACACAGGACCTCAGGTTCAGAAGAACTAGGTGCTTGATTTAATTCACTGTCATTTCTCTTTTAAATATTTAATATGATCTTTGAATTGTTGCTTTGTGAGTGAATGCCAGCAGAACAATGGCGTATGATTGGGGGTCGGGAGAAAGATAGAATCTTAGTTCAGATATAGCCCTGACTCTCATCCGCTCAGTACAGATTTTAAGCCACCTGCTACCCTCATCTTTGGCACCTAAAGTTGGCTGCTCACTCTGCTCTTCTCTAACTTGGGGCAGAAAAATGTAATACTAGCAGGTAATAGTGGGACTTACATTCTGCAATCATCCTCTGTTCGTTTGTGGGGACTTGAGTGCAATCCCAAGTACCTGAGTTGGAGTCTGTCATTTGTGCTCAAGAGGATCTCTGGGTGAGGTTGGTGGCAGTCCTCACTGCCTGGGATGGCATTACTCTGGTGCCACCAACAAGCATCCAGAGACCATATCTAAAGGGTGGGCAGGGTTAGCCTGTCTGCCACAGAGAGGGTCCTCAGGCAGCAGTAAGCTCAAGATGCCAATCTTAAATTCTTAAATTCACCTTCAGCTGGAAATGAAGCCTCAATCTGGCATGTCCTGGAAGGAGGAAACAGTCTTCTCTTAGATTCTGGCAAGTGACTTCTAGGTGTCTCCAATCCTAGTTTGGATGCTCAAGGAGTTGTGAGTGTCTGTATTCCCCCATGTTCCCAAGCCCAGAGTAGCATCCCTTGGAGTTGGCTCTGTGTCTGATCAGTAACCTCTTTTTCCTTTTCCAGCCCTCTATGTATAATTTGCATTTGTTAGCTCTGACTGCCTAGAGGCAGTCTCTAGAAATAAATTATGAATTATAAACTATGTCATTGTGAGTTTTCCACATGAATTAAATTCTCTCATATATGCATTTAAAAATAACATTATAAACTACAAAGATGAATAAAAAACCTTATGCTAATAATTATCATTATTTTTTCTTCAGTTGGAGTCACATTAAATAGCACACAAAAATATGATAGAAGAAAAAATGACTGAAAAAAGGAAAAGTTTCATTTTTAGGACATTAACAACATTTTTCCTACTTTCTGAACAAAAACCCTACATTTTCATTTTGCACTGAACTCCACAAATTATGTAGGCAGATCTTCAGTGTCTAACGTATTCCTAACACTCCTGGATTATTTCTCAATGTTAGTTGATATTTAGAACTTTTTTCCATTCTTAAATTCTTAGACTAGGAGCCAGTGCTGTGGCCTGGTAGAGTAGTGATTTAAGCCTCAGTTTGCAATGCCTGGGCACCGGTTTATGTCTTGGCTCCTACACTTCCAATCCAGTTCCCTGCTAACATCCTGGGAAAAGCAGCAGAACATGGCCCACGTGTCTAGGTCCCTGCCAACCACATGAGAGACTCAGTTGAAGCTTCTGGCTAAAGCTTGGCTCAGCCCTGGCCATTGCAGCCATTTGAGAAGTGAACCAACAGATCAAAGACTCTCTATTTCTCCCCTTTTCTCTGTAACTCTTTCAAATAAATAAATAAATCTTAAAGAAATTCTTAGAATAAACTTTTGATATAGATTTATCTTACAGGCATGTATATTGTTCAATTAAATTACATTTGTCCTAAGTTGCCTTGTATTTTAAAATTTGGCTTTTCCTGCCTAGTGAACAGCAATCTAACTTAGTAAGTAGACAAACGTTAACCTACTTTAAAAATGTAGCAGCCAAGCTTCAGCCAATCACAGGCTGCCAACTGTTCCTACCATCTCCATATAAGACAAATGTTTCATCACATCATGGCAACATAAGACAAAAGCTGGCCTGTAACCAATCTGATTATCACTTACTTTTACTGTCTATAAATACTGCCCATACATTGCTGTGTAGATTTCTCTGAACCTCTTCTGGTTCTAAGTGCTGTCTGATTTACAAACCATTCTGTGCTCAAATACTCTGCCAAACTGGGTGAATTTTTTCTTTTAACAGTACCCTCTCTGCCTTTGCTTCCTGAGTGACTGTTTTTGATTTTCATCATGGTAGATATGTGAACCTCCATACAGTTGTAAGATTATTGATGAATTGTTACTTGCCCTGGCTAATAGATTGTACAAATGTATCTGGTTTATAATACAGGTACTACTGGGTATGAGTGAAGATCTGGAAAAAGTGTCAATAATAAGTAAACTGAAAAATATAAAATACTATATTTTAGGTTGTCATAACATTTTCAGAAATAGTAGTAAAGATAGGAGACAAGGCAAATAAATTATGAGCAGCTGGACTGGGAAACATATATTGAATTTTCTTCTCTAAATTTTATCATTTCTCTGAAGAAGGACAATTGTTGACATGAGAAAAATTATCTCTGATGTGTTTTTCATGATTATGAAATACCACTGAAATATGCTTTCAAAATCCAGGCAGGAACTAATAGTTTCATAATTCTAGTTGAGGCAATTCAATAGATATTCAGACTCATCATTCTGACACATTTGGTGGCAGTTTCAGAACTGAGTGTTATACAATATTAATGAATGTGAGAAATAAGGAAATTTAAAATAAATTCCTGATGTGACTCAATCACTCATCTTACCAATATTATTTGCACCAATCCTTAATATTCATATTATAAATAGTTGTGGGCTTTGTCAATTCATTTAATAATGTTGAGTTTGTTTTATTACCTATAATATGGTGATAATAACACCTCATTTTATAATTAATTTTTTAAATGCACATTCAATTTCATTTCTATTTTGAAAACTTAGCTCAATCACAAGTTTAAAATGCACTACCCAAATGACAGAGCAACAAATGATAGAGCAAAGATGAGATAATTATAATAACAACTTCAGGAAGGAAAATTGTATAAGAATATATGACATTAACTAATGAATCAATCAATTAATTAGTATAATTTCCTTTATATTTTCTTGATGTCTAAATTCAGCCAAAATGTTTATAATAACTGAGTTTTGAATTATCCTCTGAAAAGGTATTGGGTACATTCTTATACATTTGGACTAATATATTTATCTGTAAATACTGAAGATAGTGTCTGATATTACTTGAAGGTTTATTGTTCACACTTAAACTGATACAATAATATGTGTGAGTTCACTTTACCTTCTCTTTTACCTTTTTTCTAAAAAATAAAACTAATGAAAATCAAAAAATTTCACCTTTCTACCTTTATTAAGTCTCATCCTAATGATTTAGAAAACTGTAGATTCAGGTCCAAATTGATTAAGGCTTTTGGGCATGTTTGCAAATTATAAAACCATATGGCTAATCCAATACAGTTACTTCCTCTTTTTTTGCAATCTGATTTTTTCATAAATGTTGTTGATCTAATATCTTACAATGTTTTATAAATTTAATTCAATTACCTCCTTTCTTTCTTTTCATGTTTCGGCATATACACCCTCAGGGAATCTGAGTCTTATTGATATTAGTGAAGATTGTATTTCCTTTCAGTTAGCATCATAGGGGATATCCCATCAAATAAATGTGCTTACAAACAACCGTTGTGCCATGTAGAAAATATGTAGATGTTAAAGATAAGACTGTAAATGTTGTGTCAAAAAAGATAATTATTTTTAAGAAGTGTGCCTTATAACTATGTTTTTTAAAACTGTATATATAAGGTATATGAAATTTGTTCCTCTAATATAAATAAAAATATGAAAATGAAAGCATAAATTAGTGATTTTGAGTTTATGATTTTGTTTTCAAAAGCATAACCATATGTGTTTGTTTCTTAAACTCTTCCTTGTTCAGAAACATGGTTAGTCCTACTTTCATCAGTGAGTTGAGAAACTATTTTTCATATTCTAAAATAAATTATTTAATGGAAATATACCAAGCTACATAAAATAAATTAGAATTATTACTATTTATTGAGCTTTAAAGTAAAACATTTAGCTCTAATAAGTCCAGACGTTAGGCAGCCAAGTACCTAAGCATTCTAAATTTAATTTCTGCTGTTCTTAAAACCTAATAACATCATATAATTTAAGGTTGTTTACCTTATGTGTTGATCTTTTATGGCTTATTTCTTTTACAATGATATTCTCCAAATATCTTTTGTTAGAAAAAATCTATATCTTAAAAGAAACAGAAACCTAGAATCATTTTTATTATGACCTGATTTTTTAATTCTGTACTATAACCATTATAATTTAGCTCTACAACTTTTATTGATTTTCTTGCTAGCAGATATTTAAACCCAAAACTAAATTAGATTTTGGGAATGTGTGCACAATTAAGCAAGCACAAAGTGCACAGATGTGTATTTCCAAAGAAATTATAAGTTGTGGAGGTAGCTGCTACCAGTATTTGTAAAGAGTAAAATATAAAACTATAAACTAATTATATACCAATATTATTGAAATACTGATATGTAAACACTTTGCTGCTATTGTTGGAATGTCTATCCTTCTTCTTCTTCTTCTTCTTCTTCTTCTTCTTCTTCTTCTTTTTTTTTTTTTTTCATAAAAGCGATTTCGAGTGGCTGGCTCTGTGGCTCAGTGGGTTAAAGCCCTGGCCTGAAGCACCGATAACCCATATGGGCACCGGTTCTAGTCCCGGTTGTTCCTCTTCCAATCCAGCTCTCTTCTCTTGCCTGGGATAGCAGTATAAGATGACCCAAGTCCCTGGGTCTCTGCACCCACGTGGAAGACCTGGAAGAAGCTCCTGGCTCCTGGCTTCGGATTGGCTCATCTCCAGCCGTTGCGGTCATCTGGGGAGTGAACCAGAGAATGGAAGTCCTCTTTCTCTGTCTCTACCTCTCTCTGTGACTCTGTCTTTCAAATAAATAAAAATAAATTTTTAAAAAGAAAAGCTATTTCAACAGGCATCAGGGGATATCTCTTTGTGGTTTTAACTTGCATTTCCCTAATAATTATCAATTCCAATAACTATAATAAGTACCTATTTACTATTTGCAAGTCTTCTTTCGAGAAATTTCTTTACAAATCATTTGCCCAGTTAGATATATATTTTATACCATATCTATAACTCAGAGATATGATTCTTTGATTAACCAGACCTAGAATTATGGTCTTATCTTCAAAGCTGGAAACAGAGGAGCTCAAGACAAAATGTGCATTCAATGAAAAAGAACCAAGATGTTCTTGAATGAAAAATAAGTTTGCTTTAACCCAAAAGGAAAATGGCATTGGTGAATAGAAATATTAAATGTCCTGTCATTTCAGTTTTTAAACAAGCCCATTTTCTCAAATATTAATTTTTCAAAAAAATGCCATTTATACTATTCAACTCTATGAAAAAAATAGAAAAAATTCAATTCTCTCTCTTGCTCTCATTCTCCCTCCCTCTTTCATGCTCTCTCCTCTCTCTCTCTCTGTCTCTCTCTCTCTGCCTTTCAAGTAAATACAAATGAATAAATAATAAAAAATTTATTATTAAAGAAATATATGTTTCAGGACTGGTGTTGTGGCATAGTGGATGCTGGTATCCTCTGTGGATGCTGGTTCATATTTCATCTGTTCCCACTTCTGATCCAGATCCAGTTCCTTGCTAATGGCCTGGAAAATGCAGTGGAAGATGATCCATATGTTTGGGCCATGCACCCACGTAGGAGACCTGGATGAAGTTCCTGGCTCCTGGATTCTGCCTAGATCAAACTTGGACGTTATGGCCACTTGGGTAGCAAAGAAGCAGATGGAAGACCCTTCTCTCTGTCTCTTCTTCTCTTTTTGTAACTCTTTCAAAGAAGCAAATGAATCTTTAAAATATGTATGCTTCAATAAAATGAATAAATGTTAGCAAAAAGAAAAAAAAATGAAATTATTAACTAAATCCATCTCCCAAAACAGGTATGCTAGGTATTTTGGCTGTATATCCTTTTAGTTCTGGGGATGAAAATACAACTTAATCAGCAAAGATGCAAAGAGCTGGGAGTGATGGGTAATCACAGGTTAAAAATATCCTCAAATAAGATTGGAAAATAATTTTAAATTATTGGTAAGTAGAGATAATGTAATTTTCTGTGAAAATTTAAGTTGATTTTCCATTTGGTTAATGATATCTCCTTCAAAATCAGACATTCATAACTTTTTAAATCACATACAGTCACGAGTGTTGTACAGCTTTGAGGTAAGGTATGCCATTCCTGAAGAATACCATTCATTGAAGTGTTTCATCATCAACCTCCTTTCTACTGACTTCATCACTTATTCTACTCTGGTTTCTCAAGTAACACTGAGAAATTCCATTCTCAGCCAAGATTAATATTTATATGTCTCAACGCTTTACATGTAGTTTGTCTTATTTTCAAACTATGTAAACCCAGTTGCAAAAAATGATTTTTTTCACTAGAGCCATTCAATTAGAATGGTTCATTTGACATGAAGTTCAAATTCCCATTGACTCTATTTAAAAAGAAAGGGGTTTAAAAATAGATGAGTTACCATTTTGAACATAAGTGATGTGGTTCCCAGCTCCATTCCTTGTCAAACTGAATAGCCAGTGGAAATGTACTCGACTTTCCTGTGAATTAATTTCCTCATATGGAAAATTGGGTTATTAATATCACTCACAACATAAGGTTATTATAAAGATTTTTAAAGTCAACACATGCAGTTTTTAGCTGCTTCTTGAATACAATAAATATTAAAAAATCTACATATTTTGTTATTTTTAAATTATCTATGTATCTGAGAGACATTGATAGAAAGACACACATACACAAATACAGCAATTCCATTTGCTAGGAACTCAACCCAAGCTTCCTATGTGGGAAGCAGGAACCCAATAACTTGAGTCATCAATGTTGCCTCACAATCTATGCATTGCTAAAAATCTTGAGTTAGAAGTGGAACCAGGTATCAAACCCAGGCACTGCAATATGGAATGCAGATTTCTTACTCACTATGTCATATCACATGCCCCAACTATCAGAATTGTGTTATTACTGTCCAAAGAAAAAATATAAGGGAGGGATAGAGAATAATGGTACCCAATCTGTTAAAAAAAAAAAAAAAAAACTTCAAAGAAACTAAGTTTCATTGTATTCTTGTAAATTTTCAAAAGCAAATAACTGCTTTTATGTTTACAGTTAAACCATGAAAAAGTGGAATAAGTGAGATTTAGAATGATTAAAAGTTTTCCATGTCATTGGGCAGATGGAAAAGCTTTGTTCCATTATATCATCCAGGACCCTAATTTTCCATTCCAATGCTCCTCTATTTTCCTCTGTAACACCTTGCTTATCTCTCTGGTCAGGGCTAGATTCTCTTCTGATTCATTTTCCAGCCTGTATGAAGTAAAGAAAATGCTCAGAACAAGCAATTGCCTTTTGATGAGATCAGTTGAAAGCTGCCCAGTTGCTCATTTTTCATTGGTAAGATCTCAGACAAGACTACACTCTCCGAAAGGGAGTACTCTGGATGAAGACAGACTAAGGAAAAATATGAAAATCAAGTTGAGAAGGGGAGAGAACTCCTACAGATTTCCTTATTTGAAAAGCAGAGCAATAAAATCTATCCTATATGGCATGTATGCTCTCCAGTTGCTTTGTGTGTCCTACTTCTAACCATCATAACAGCATGACAAGAAAGGTGTCATTCCCTTACTAATAAAAAATGAACTTCAGTAAGTTAAAGTAACTTGCCCATGTGCATATTTATAAAGGAAAGTGACACTGATAATCTTAGTGTAATAAGAGCAATGTCAAATAAAACACGCTCAAGGCATGATTTTATCTTGATTTTCAAGCAGACATTGATCTCAAGGAAGGGAGAATGAAGCTGAATTCCTTAAAATTCACAATAATACATTAAATAAATCTCTCTTATTCAGTGTATACTGCCTAACTAATATTTAAAATAAGACTTATAGGGGCAATATTGTGGCACTGTGGATAAAGCAGCCTGCGATTTCAGTATCCCATATGGGAGCTAGTTCCTGTTCTAGCTGCTCCATTTTTGATGCAGCTCCCTGCTAATGCATCTGGGAAAGCAGTGGAAAATGACTCAAGTGCTTGGACCCGGCACACCCACATGGGAGATCTGGAAGGAACTCCAGGCTCCTGGCTTCATTCTGATCCAGCCCTAGCTGTTGCAGCCATTTAGGTTGTGAACCAGTGATTGGAAGATCTCTCAATGTCTCTCTGTCTCTGTCTCTTTCTCTCTCCCCCCTCCAGCCCTTCTACATTAACTCTGCCTTTCAAATAAATAAAATAAATATTTTGAAAATGATCCATGAAAATTATACAAATATATGTATATATACTCTCCTCTATCTGATATAATTGGGGTATTGAATAAGCATTGAAGAGGTGTGTCATATATCTGGATTCACTTAGAACTTATATTTGCTTTCTCAGTTCAAGACACTACCTTTATCTCTCTGTCTTTTCTTAGGCTAATTTTTGAAATCATCAGCTTCCTTGGATCTGTTGGTTGAGCCAGGAATGATATTCACTTCTATATATTCATTTTTTGTGATTTTTGAATTTCAATCTATGCTAAACTGCATAGTCTTTGTTTTTTTTATTTTTTCTTAACTTTTATTTAATGAATATAAATTTCCAAAGTACAGAATATTGATTACAATGACTTCCCCCACATAACGTCCCTCCAACCCACAACCCTCCCCTTTCCCACTCCCTCTCCCCTTCCATTCACATCAAGATTCATTTTCAATTCTCTTTATATACAGAAGATCAGTTTAGCATACATTAAGTAAAGATTTCAACAGTTTGCTCAAACACAGAAACATAAAGTGAAAAATACTGTTTGAGTACTAGTTATAGCATTAAATCTCCATGTACAGCACACTAAGGACAAAGATCCTACCTGAGGAGTACGTGCACAGTGACTCCTGTTGTTGACTTAACAAATTGACACTCTTGTTTATGGCATCAGTAATCACCCTAGGCTCTTGTCATGAGTTGCCAAGGCTATGGAAGCCCCTGGGTTCACCGACTCTGATCATATTTAGACAAGGCCATGGTCAAAGTGGAAGTTCTCTCTTCCCTTCAGAGAAAGGTACCTCCTTCTTTGATGACCCATTCTTTCCACTGGGATCTCACTCGTGGAGATCTTTCATTTAGGTTTTTTTTTTTTTTTTTTTTTTTTTTTTTTTCCCCAGAGTGTCTTGGCTTTCCATGCCTGAAATACTCTCATGGGCATTTCAGCCAGATCCGCATGCCTTAAGGGCTGGTTCTGAGGCCAGAGTGCTGTTAGGACATTTGCCATTCTATGGGTCTGCTGTGTGTCTCACTTCCCATGTTGGATCATTCTCTCCCTTTTTAATTCTATCAGCTAGTATTTGCAGACACTAGTCTTGTTTATGTGATCCCTTTGGTTCTTAGTCCTATCATTACGATCAATTGTGAACAGAAATTTATCACTGGGACTAGTGAGATGGCATTGGTACATGCCACCTTGATGGGATTGAATTCGAATCCCCTGGTATGTTTCTAAGTCTGCCGTTTGAGGTAAGTCAGCTTGAGCATGTCCCGAATTGCACATCTCTTCCCTCTCTTATTCCCACTCTTATATTTTACAGTGATCACTTTTCAGTTAAATTTCAGCACTTCAGAAGAATTGTGTATTGATTACAGTATTCAACCAAAAGTATTAAGTAGAACAAACAAAAAAAACTACTAAGAGGGATAACATATTAAGCTGCTCATCAACAGTCAGGGTGAGGGCTGATCAAGTCACCGTTTCTCATAGTATTCATTTCACTTTAGCAGGTTTAGTTTTTGGTGCTCAGTTAGTTGTCACCTATCAAGGAAAACAAGTGGTATTTGTCCCTTTGGGATTGGCTTATTTCACTCAACATATGTTTTCCAAATTCCTAACAGGGATCACTTTTCAGTTAAAATTTAAACACCTAAGAATAATTGTGTGTTAATTACAGAGTTCAACCAATGGTACTAGAACAAAAAAAAAATAGTAAAATGGATAAAGTATTACATTGTACATCAACCGTCAGGACAAGAGCTGATCAAGTCACTGTTTCTCACAGTGTCCATTTCACTTCAACAAGTTTCCCCTTTGGTGCTCAGTTAGTTGTCGCCAATCAGGGAGAACATATGATATTTGTCCCTTTGGGACTGGCTTAATTCACTCAGCATGATGTTTTCCAAATTCCTCCATCTTGTTGCAAATGACTGGGTTTCGTATTTTTGACTGCTGTATAGTATTCTATAGAGTACATGTCCCATAATTTCTTTATCCAGTCTACTGTTGATGGGCATTTGGTTTGGTTCCAGGTCTTAGCTATTGTGAATTGAGCTGCAATAAACATTAGTCTGTAGACAGCTTTTTTGTTTGCCAATTTAATTACCTTTGGGTAAATTCCAAGGAGTGGGATGGCTGGGTTGAATGGTAGGGTTATCTTCAGGTTTCTGAGGAATCTCCAGACTGACTTCCATAGCGGCTTGACCAGTTTGCATTCCCACCAACAGTGGGTTAGTGTCCCTTTTTCCCCACATCGTCTCCAGCATCTATTGTTGGTAGATTTCTGAATGTGAGCCATTCTAACTGGGGTGAGGTGGAACCTCATTGTGGATTTGATTTGCATTTTCCTGATTGCTAGTGATCTTCAACAGTTTTTCATGTGTCTGTTGGCCATTTGGATTTCCTCTTTTGAAAAATGTCTATTGAGGTCCCTGGCCCATCTCTTAAGTGGGTTGTTTGTTTTGATCTTGTGGAGTTTCTTGATTTCTTTGTAGATTCTGGTTATGAACCCTTTATCAGTTGCATCATTTGCAAATATATTTTCCCATTCTGTCGGTTGTCTCTTCACTTTCCTGACTGTTTCTTTTGCAGTACAGAAACTTCTCAATCTGATGCAATCCCAATAGTTGATTTTGGCTTTGACTGCCTGTGCCTCCCGGGTCTTTTCCAGAAATTCTTTGCCTGTGCCAATATCTTGAAGGGTTTCTCCAATGTTCTCTAGTAACTTGATGGTGTCAGGTCGTAGATTTAAGTCTTTAATCCATGTTGAGTGGAATTGTTGTGTAAGGTGAAAGGTAGGGGTCTTGCTTCGTGATTCTGCACGTGGAAATCCTATTTTCCCAGCACCATTTATTGAATAGACTGTCCTTATTCCAGGGATTGGTTTTGGATCCTTGATCAAATATGAGTTGGCTGTAGATGTTTGGGTTGATTTCTGGTGTTTCAATTCTGTTCCATTGGTCTATCCATGTGTTTCTGTACCAGTACCATGCTGTTTTGGTAACAATTGCCCTGTAGTATGTCCTGAAATCTGGTATTGTGATGCCTCCGGCTTTGTTTTTGTTGTACAAGATTGCTTTAGCTATTCGAGGTCTCTTGTGCCTCCATATAAATTTCAGCACCATTTTTTCCAGATCTGAGAAGAAGGTCTTCGGTATCTTGATTGGTATTGCATTGAATCTATAAATTGCTTTTGGGAGAATGGACATTTTGATGATATTGATTCTTCCAATCCATGAGCATGGAAGATTTTTCCATTTCTTGGTATCCTCTTCTATTTCTTTCTTTAAGGTTTTGTAATTTTCATCGTAGAGATCTTTAACGTCCTTGGTTAAGTTTATTCCAAGGTATTTGATTGTTTTTGTAGCTATTGTGAATGGGATTGATCTTAGCAGTTCTTCCTCAGCCATGGCATTGCCTGTGTATACAAAGGCTGTTGATTTTTGTGCATTGATTTTATACCCTGCTACTTTGCCAAAATCTTCTATGAGTTCCAATAGCCTCTTAGTGGAGTTTTTTGGGTCTCCTAAATAAAGAATCATATCATCTGCAAAGAGGGATAGTTTGAGTTCTTCCTTCCCAATTTGTATCCCTTTAATTTCTTTTTCTTGCCTAATAGCTCTGGCTAGAACTTCCAGAACTATATTGCATAGCAGTGGTGAGAGTGGGCATCCCTGTCTGGTACCAGACCTCAGTGGAAATGCTTCCAACTTTTCCCCATTCAGTAGGATGATGGCTGTGGGTTTTTCATAGATTGCTTTGATTGTATTGAGGAATGTTCCTTCCAAACCCAGTTTGTTTAGAATTTTCATCATGAATGGGTGTTGTATTTTATCAAATGCTTTCTCAGCATCTATTGAGATAATCATATGGTTTATCTTCTGCAGTCTGTTAATGTGGTGAATCACATTGATTGCCTTGCGCACATTAAACCATCCCTGCCTACCAGGGATAAATCCCACTTGGTCTGGTTGGATGATTTTTCTGATGTGTTGTTGCATTCTATTGGCGAGAATTTTATTGAGGATTTTTGCATCTATGTTCATCAGGGATATTGGTCTGTAATTCTCTTTCAATGCTGCATCTTTTTCCGGCTTAGGAATTAAGGTGATGTTGGCTTCATAGAAAGAATTTGGGAGGATTCCCTCTTCGATTGTTCTAAATAGTTTGAGAAGAATTGGAGTTAGTTCTTCTTTAAATGTCTGGTAGAATTCAGCAGTGAATCCATCTGCTCCTGGGCTTTTCTTTGTTGGGAGGGCCTTTATTACTGTTTCAATTTCTGTCTCAGTTATGGGTCTGTTTAGGTTTTCGATGTCTTCCTGGTTCAATTTAGGTAGGTTGCATGTGTCCAGGAATCTATCCATTTCTGAAAGGTTTCCCTGTTTGCTGGCATACAAGTCCTTGTAGTAATTTCTGATGATTCTTTTTATTTCTGTGGTGTCTGTTGTTACAAATCCTTTTTCATCTCTGATTTTATTGATTTGGGTCTTTTCTCTTCTTTTTTTAGTTAGTTGGGCCAATGGGGTGTCAATTTTGTTGATTTTTTCAAAAACCCAGCTCCTCGTTTGGCTGATTTTTTTGTAATGTTTTTTTTGGATTCAATCCTGTTGATTTCTTCTCTGATTTTAATTATTTCTCTTCTCCTACTAGATTTGGATCTGGTTTGCTGCAGATTTTCTAGATCCTTGAGATGCATTAAAAGCTCATTTTTTTTGCCTTTCCAATTTCTTGATGTAGGCACCTATTGATATAAACTTTCCTCTTAACACTGCTTTTGCCGTATCCCATAAGTTTTGGTATGTTGTGCTGTTATCCTCATTTACTTCCAGAAAATTTTTGATTTCTCGTTTAATTTCTTCTATGACCCATTGTTCATTCAGGATCATGTTGTTCAATCTCCATGTGTTTGCGTATGCTCTAGGGATTCCTGAGTTGCTAATTTCCAACTTCATTCCTTTATGGTCTGAGAAGCTGCATGGTATGATTCTAATTCTTTTGAATTTGCTGAGACTTGCTTTATGGCCTAGTGTGTGGTCAATCCTAGAGAAGGTTCCATGTACTGCTGAGAAGAATGTGAAATCTTTAGCTGTAGGATTGAAAGTTCTGTAGATATCTGTTAGATGCATTTGGGCTATAGTGTCATTTAAATCTACTGTCTCCTTGTTGATCTTCTGTCCTGTTGATCTATCTCTTTCTGAGAGCGGAGTATTGAAGTCCCCCAGTACTATTGTATTGGGGTCTAAGTCTCCCTTTAAGTCTGTTAACAAATCTTTTAGATAAACCGGTGCCCTGTAGTTAGGTGCATATACATTGATAATTGTTATATCTTCTTGTTGTATTGATCCCTTAATCATTATATAGTGTCCCTCTTTGTCTCTCTTAACAGTTTTTGTGGTAAAGTTTATGTTGTCTGATATTAAGATGGCTACACCCGCTCTTTTTTCATTTCTGTTGGCATGGTATATCTTTTTCCAGCCTTTCACTTTCAGTCTGTATGGATCTTTGTTGGAAAGATGTGTTTCTTGTAAGCAGCAAATAGATGGGTTTTGTTCCTTAACCCAATCAGCCAATTGGTGTCTTTTAAATGGACAGTTCAGGCCATTCACGTTCAATGTGACTAATGATAAGTGGTAACTTTGCCCTGCCATTTGCCAAAGATAAGTTCTAATATATGCTTTGAATTCCCTGTGATCTTTTGCTGTGAGGTTTCCTTCCTTTACCTTCTTTCATATTGATGACTGTGTTTCTGTGTTTCTGTGTGTAACACATCTTTAAGCATCTTTTGCAGGGCTGGACGAGTGGCGACAAATTCTTTCAATTTCTGTTTGCTATGAAAAGTCTTTATTTCACCTTCATTCACAAATGATAGCTTTGCAGGATATAATATTCTGGGCTGGCAGTTTTTCTCTCTTAGTACCTTGTCTATATCTTGCCATTCCCTCCTAGCTTGTAGGGTTTCTGATGAGAAGTCAGCTGTGAGTCTGATTGGAGATCCTCTGAGAGTAATCTGACGTTTCTCTCTTGCACATTTTAAAATCTTTTCTTTATGTTTCACTGTGGAGAGTTTAATTACAACGTGTCATGGTGAGGATCTCTTTTGGTGGTGTTTATTAGGGGTTCTGTGAGCTTCCTGTACTAGGATTTCTCTGTCCTTCTCCAAACTTGGGAAATTTTCTGCTAATATCTCACTAAAAAGGCCTTCTAATCATTTCTCCCTCTCCATGCCTTCAGGAACTCCTAGAACCCGAATGTTGGTTTTTTTAATAGTATCCTGCAGATTCCTGACAATATGTTTTAGATTTCTAATTTCCTCTTCTTTTCTTTGATCTGACTGTATCCTTTCCTGTTCTCTGTCTCCTAAGTCCGAAATTCTCTCTTCTGCTTCACCCATTCTGTTCGTAAGGCTCTCTATTGTGTTTTTCATTTGATCTATTGAATTCTTCACTTCATTATGATTTCTCGTCACTATCACAGTTTCCTGTTGTACTAGTTGTTTCGTTTCATTTTGATTCCTCCTTAATATATCATTTTCACGAGAGAGATTTTCTATCTTGTCCATTAAGGATTTCTGTAGTTCAAGAATTTGTTTTTGAGAACTTCTTAATGTTCTTATTATTTTTTGAGATCTGCTTCTTGCATTTCTTCTAACTCATCATCTTCTTAATCTTGAATTTGGGTGTCTTTTTCATTTGGGGGCGTCATGGTGACTTCCTTATTTTATTACCTCGGTTTTTGCGTTTGTTATTTGGCATATTGGAGATATTTGGTTTCTTCACTGTGGTGCTTTTTCTTGTTATACTAAGACTCTACATTAAGTGGACTGTCTGTTTTTGATGGAGCCTTAGAGGCTTGAGATGGGTGTGGCCTGAGAGCTCTGTTTGGTGTGCCAAAGGTGACACTCCCAGGTTAGGCGTGGTAGATCTCTCTCTCTCTCTCTTTCTTTTTTTGATTCAAAAGGGAAGTAATTCCGCACAGCTAAATGAAGTTGGAGGTAGTTAGCTGGCAAATGATATACCCACAGGAGCCAGAGATCGGAAGCTCTTTCCCAAGGACCACACAGGGAATCTGTTCTGCCCTCAGGATGGGCTCAGATTCTCCTTCAGTCTCCCACTGGGTTGCCAAAGTTACGGAATTGTAGCATCTCTGGAGAGTACTCACATGAATTCTGTGAGTTCTATCCCCCACCATCTCTTTTTTCACAGTCTCAGTTCTGTAGCACCACAAATTTACTAGGTCCTAATCTCCTGTTAATTCGCCCCGCCCAGAGTCAGGTTTTTCTGCTAGGCTCAGGGCCAGTGCAGACCTGAGGTCGCTCTGCTTATGACGTATGTCCAAGATGGCACCTGCTCTTTGTCTTGCTCACCCTTGAAAGGTGAGCGGAGAGAGAGAAATGCGTGTCTGTACCAGTCACCTTTTTTTTTTCTCTCTCTCTCTCTCTCTCTCTTCCAGTTAGCCTGGTGAACTTTTTCCCCCCGGGGGTCGTTCCCTCTAGTCTCCTCTCTCCGCTTGCCTGCCAGTGTCTCGGGCTATTGAGGTTTGGCTCACCTCATGTTCCAGTGCTGGTGTGTTGAGTCTGCCGCTGGTGTCCCGAACTGTGGGCTCCCACGCTCTCCACGCAGGTCCACTGTGAATCACGCGTTCTGGAAGAGTTTCTTCTGCTGTTTCCTCCCCTACTCTTCCTTGAATCTGCAGTATCTCCACTTTTATTAAACTGTCTCTCCCCGGACTATCCTGCATAGTCTTTGGACATGTATTTAAGTTAATATGCACTTCTTGTTAGGATTGTTTAATTCATTAGTCATTTGAGCATGAGTCTATGCCTAATTGCTTTTTGTAGATGCAGAAAACATTTTTGATACTGAAATAAAAATGTTGACTCCTACACTTGATCTTAGCCAAAAGGCCGAGAAGCGATAAAATGTTGACTCCTAATAGAGAAAATATAATATTAAACTTAATAACATAATTGTACATCTACCAAAAACATCTACCAGACATGTACATTACAAACCAGCACTTCGAAAGATATGCTAAAAGTCCATTCATCTAGAATTTGAGTATATTTTTTAATGTTTAATATGATATGAAGTGAAGCTGAAAATTGAACAAATAAAGCCTACAAAAATTCTTAAAATTATCCTGCTACCTTCTGCTAATGTCAAAGAAAGGATCCTCTATAAGTGCTCAAAATAGTGATATACACAATTATTTAGGAGCCCGATATTCAAAGAATTATCATAATTTGTTTGTTATTACACTGCTTAAAGGAGAATGATGTGTGACATCTACATTAGCCTGAGTCCTTCAATAAAAATGATAATATTTATTTTATACCAGAATAGCCTGGAGTGATTATTTGTTATTAGGGCATTCTAAGAATTCTTTATTGAGTCACTTTTCATCTATCAAAAGAAAAGCAATAAAATAGTATGTTGGAAAGGGCAAAGAACTGACCCTCATGAATTTAAGGTGTGTGCCCCAGACCTATTTTATCCAAGTAATTTAAAGCTTCAGTTAAGAGATCTTAGCTTGGAGTACATGGCCAAAAATGAGATTCACTAAATCTATGAACATCGTGAAAAGCTATGTTTGAGTGCACTTTACTTTATATTGAAAGCAGCCACAGATTGCAAAATCATATTAAAAGAGATGCAAAAAAATTCAGAGTAGGTGAGTACGTGACTTTGTAAATGTATCATTGTTTATGAGTCATTATACATAAGATTCATTCAAAAGTATATAGTTAGTAATTCTCATGTTCAAGGCAAAAATGTTCATCTGTTTTTTATCTATGAATAGAAATACTGAAGGAGGACCAGTGCAATTGAACATTTTAGTGTTTATTTTTTAGCATTTCTATTCTGAGCTATTTAATCCCTTCTATTTTTAGTGGTAGAATGACAGCTGAGCCTAAAATGGCATCTTGGAATAGCTATATATGGGACTCTGTAGATGAGTATTTATTGATTTTTGTTGATGTGAATGATCTAAGGGCCTATGAGTAGGTGGTTTGTATGCTGACACCCTGCGATAGAAATGGTGGAGAGCATGTGAAAAGATCTCCTGTACTCATCAGCATTGGGTATTTCTATATGTACTTTGTATCCACTGCACAATACGATAGAATTGAGGAAACAGCTGAAGGAGATGGTGTCCCAATGCAATTATGGAATGACAGAGATGGAATCCATGGTGCTGAGGCACCATGTATTCTAGGTAGTGGGGATATGTAGAATAGTCATGATCCCTGCCATCTTACCAGCTAATATCTTATAAAAGGGACACAAGCAGACACACTCATATAACTGATCTTAATGTTGCCTATCAGCAGCAAAGATGTAGGGAATCTTGAGCTGCCTCTTTTGTAGACACTTCTATAACCTGTGCTCCCTCCAACAAAATATTTTCTTCAATATTAACTAAACTTGATCCTCTATAAATGTGATAAAACTAGTTGATACAACCAAGAGAAATAATATGTTGTACCTTGAAATATTTCGTCCACTTGATATATGAAACTTATTTTTGAGAAGGAATGATATTGAAGAAAGTAAGCCCAAATAGATAGATAAGCCCAGAAATAGACTTTCCTGTTGTTAGAAATAATTTTAATAATTTTAAACTGATGCTTGAGGACTATTTTCACAATGAGGACTTTCAACCACAAGACATGTGTTTGATAAGGAAAATCCAAAAGAGAAGGTCAGAGTCAGTTCTGGACATATTTGAGTTAGTTCCTTGCTAGGTAACAGTGATTTCAGCCTAAATAAGATATGCTTCCTTCCTTGAGAGGAATCAGTCTAACCATAGGAAAGAAACAACACGATATAACTAGCATCTTTCCAAGCATCTTACCAAAAACTCTGCTGCTATGCATATTCCAATTCTCATTTTCCCATGTTCTGCTTTCAGTTTAAGTATTATACAAGATATTCACTTTATTCACATTATATTCTTTTCTTTTCTCTCATTTTCAAGTAGAATAAACAAACCCTTTCCATGCATTCCATTTGTGTCTCAATTGTCCTGTCATGGTAATTATATTAATTTAGATGTCATCTTCCAGTGCTCCTGCATATAATTTACAGCATATTTACAGCAATGTCACTGTAAGCTTTATATAAGTGTTTGCTTATTGATTTAATCCAGTCCAGAAAGCAGGGATGACTGACAAGTGTTAAATAGGTTGTTTCTCTAGTAGCTATTTGCTATGAGAGGTATCCAACAGCAATAAACATAGTCCAGAATAAAGACAGTTGAAATCTGGATGTTTCAGCTGTGGGCAAGCTGTAATGGGGAGAGTCCTATCTTTTGCCAGTAGGAAAAGTATATTTTGAAATGAGAAAGAATTTATTAGTAGGAACAAATTTTCTTTTTTTAAAGTGATTTGAAGACTTTTCAATATACCTCCTATCATATAGCCAGAGGTAACTCTGCAGTCCTAGAGTTTTTGGTGAAAACAATGTCCACTATCAATGAAAAGAGGTTTGTTCCAGGAAGATCGATGGTGACAATGATGATGATGATGATGATGATGACACTAGTAGCATCCCACCTAATCCTTTTCATAATACAAATAAAAAATTATGATGCACACAAATGCCACCACTGTTGAGTATTTGCCAAAACTTTCAAACTTAGCAGAGGGGCCCGCGCTGCAGCTCACTTGGCTAATCCTTTGCCTGCGGTGCCAGCACCCAGGGTTCTAGCCCCAGTTGGGGCACCGGATTCCGTCCTGTGGTTGCCCTCTTCCAGTCCAGCTCTCTGCTGTGGCCTGGGAAGGCAGTGGAGGATGGGCCAGGTGCTTGGGCCCTGCACCCACATGGGAGACCAGGAAGAAACACCTGGCTCCTGGCTTCAGATCAGCGCAGTGCACCAGCCACAACGCACCTGCCATAGTGGCCATTTGGGGGGTGGTGAACCAAGGGAAAAAGGAAGACCTTTCTCTCTGTCACTCTCTCACTGTCTATAACTCTCTCTCTGTCTCTCTCTCTCTCACTGTCTAACTCTGCCTGTCAAAAAAAAAAAAAAAAACTTAGCAGAGGATTAATTCTTAGAACCATTTTATGAGTTATGAGCCCTATTTCTGGTAAATTTGTCTTAGGCAGGAACCATCACACTTGTTTTGATATTTAGGGTTAGCAACAAAAAGTATCAGACTGTATTCTGGCTTGGAATGATCAAAGTACTTTTATGATACAATTTCAAAGATTTATTTTCTGTCTGCTAGTGACATAGCAAAGTTTTGACATCAAATTATCTGCCAAGAATTTAAGTTAGAAAAGAAGAAATTTGATATTGCTTCTCTATTCTCCAACCAATCTGACAATTATCCTCTCTCGCTGTCATCTCTCTCAATTATTATCAAGTGTAAGAAAGGTCCAAAAATTATCCAAATATACTTTCTAGCCATCCTTGTTAAATCTTCCTTGTGCAAAAAGAATATATGCTAAAAAAATCAGCTAAATCTATGTTTAATGTGAATTGATGTTAAATAAGCAAAGCGTTCAGTAACCAACCTCCCAAGCCTAATAGGGTCCAATAAAATAATAAATTAAATATAAATAATAAAATATTCATAAATAAATAAAATCAATAATCAGTGATCACCCAAGGTTCTTGATGTGAGCTACCTAGGCTATCAAAGCCTTTTGGATCTGCTAGCTCAACAAGGCCGTAAGTAAAGTGGAAGTTCCTTCCTCCCTTCAGAGAAAAATACTTCCTTCTTTGGTGGCCACTACTTTCCACTGGAGCCTCACCCACAGAGGTCCTTTATGTAGGAAATTTTTGCCAGAATTCCTTGGCTTTCCATGCCTGCAATGCTTCCTGTAGGCTTTTCAACTGAACTGGGATGCCTTCAGGTCTATAGAATCAGCATTCTATAGAGGATATAAAACATAGGCATGATTGCTGATCATAAGTTAGTTTCCCCTCAGTAACCGTTTTTGGGTTAAGGTTTATGTGCCTTTAAACCAGAAAATTATGCAAGAACATATTTATGTTCTTATTAAAATGTCAAAAATATTGTTTTTTATTTATTTGACAGATAGAGTTAGACAGTGAGAGGGAGAGACAGAGAGAAAGGTCATCCTTCCGTTGGTTCACCCTCCAAATGGCTGTTACAGCCGGAACTATGCTGATCAGAAGCCAGGAGCCAGCTGCTTCCTCCCTGTCTCCGATGGGCCCAAGCACTTGTGCCATCCTCCACTGCCTTCCCGGGCCACAGCAGAGAGCTAGACTGGAAGAGGAGCAACCGGGACTAGAACTGGCACCCATATAAGATGAGAGTGTTGCAGGTGGAGGATTAACCAAGTAGGCCATGGCACCAGCCTTCAAAAATATTATTTTTAAAATTCCATCTAGTCACCTCTATATTAATAAAATATCTTAAGCATAAAGAAAAACTAATTGTCCATTGGTCTCAGATGGTGAATTATGACAGCTCTTGCTCCTGATGTAACAAGTGTTTGTCAAGGGTGAACAGAGAATTTGATACACCTCCTTAAGAGAGGAGAGTGGAATTGGAAACACAAAAATGAAAGCAAAAAAGAAAATTATTCCCGTCATGGGTTCTTCTTTAGGAAGTAACCTTAATGTAATATATGTTTGGGTACATGAAAATGAGAACATCAAAGACAACAGCCAGCAGGAAACAGGCATTTGATATATGAAATCCAGAAAAGTATGTATAAGATATTTATTTGCATGAGAAAAACAAAGAAAACCAATTTGTTCATTAACAATACACATACACTTTAAATGATTAACAAAATATGGTTTAGTTCAATAAGTTGTAAATATTTCTTATTTTTGAGTAAACAGAAGCTTTTTTTCAATTTCAAGAACCAACATAAAATACTAAATTTGACAAGTTGAAAAAAAATCGCTTAACTCAAACAAATGGGCAAGACAAGTTATCTGTGAAGACAAAGTTTAGTCTGCACTAAAAAGACTAGAAGTTGCAGCAGAATAATTACATGTGTAAAAGGAAAATGGAACAAAAATATCCTCTAGAAAACTGAAAAGACAAAGTAGTGACAGAAAATGATTTGTCAAAGAGAGAATGGAACAAACACATCGTTTAAAAAGTAAGAAATCGGAATTTGGAAAACATTATGTTGAGTGAAATAAGCCAATCCCAAAGGGACAAATACCACTTGTTTTCCTTGATAGGTGACAACTAACTGAGCACCAAAAAGGAAACCTGTTAAAGTGAAATGAACACTAGGAGAAATGGTGACTTGATCAGCCCTCACCCTGACTGTTGATGAGCAACTTAATATGTTATCCCTCTTAGTATTTTTTTTGTTTGTTCTACTTAATACTTTTGATTGAATCCTATAATCAATACACAATTCTTCTGAAGTGCTGAAACTTAACTGAAAAGTGATCACTGTAAAATATAAGAGTGGGAATAAGAGAGGGAAGAGATGTGCAATTCGGGACATGCTCAAGCTGACTTACCTCAAACGGTAGACTTAGAAACATACCAGGGGATTCGAATTCAATCCCATCAAGGTGGCATGTACCAATGCCATCTCACTAGTCCCAGTGATCAATTTCTGTTCACAATTGATCATAATGATAGGACTAAGAACCAAAGGGATCATATAAACAAGAAAGGGATCATATAAACAAGACTAGTGTCTTCAAATACTAGCTGATAGAATAAAAAAGGGAGAGAACGATCCAACATGGGAAGTGAGATACACAGCAGACCCATAGAATGGCAGATGTCCTAAACAGCACTCTGGCCTCAGAACCAGCCCTTAAGGCATGCGGATCCGGCTGAAAAGCCCATGAGACTATTTCAGGCATGGAAAGCCAAGACACTCTGGGGGGGAAAAAAAAAAAAAAAAAAAAAAAAAACCTAAATGAAAGATCTCCACGAGTGAGACCCCAGTGGAAAGAACGGGTCATCAAAGAAGGAGGTACCTTTCTCTGAAGGGAGGAGAGAACTTCCACTTTGACCATGGCCTTGTCTAAATATGATCAGAGTCAGTGAACTCAGGGGGCTTCCATAGCCTTGGCAGCTCATGACAAGAGCCTAGGGTGATTACTGATGACATAAACAAGAGTGTCAATTTGTAAAGTCAACAACAGGAGTCACTGTGCACGTACTCCTCATGTAGGATCTTTGGCCTTAGTGTGCTGTACATTGAGATTTAATGCTATAACTAGTACTTCATCAGTATTTTTCACTTTATGTTTCTGTGTGGGAGCAAACTGTTGAAATCTTTACTTAATGTATGCTAAACTGATCTTCTGTACATAAAGAAAATCAAAAATGAATCTTGATGTGAATGGAAGGGGAGAGGGAGTGGGAAAGGGGAGGGTTGCGGGTGGGAGGGACGTTATGGGGGGGGGGGGAAGCCATTGTAATCCGTAAGCTGTACTTTGGAAATTTATATTCATTAAATAAAAGTTAAAAAAATAATTGATAAAAAAATCAAGGAAAACAAAAGTAAGAAATCGGGCCGGCGCCACAGCTCAATAGGCTAATCCTCCACCTGTGGTGCTGGCACACCGGGTTCTAGTCCTGGTTGGGGAACGGGATTCTGTCCCAGTTGCTCCTCTTCCAGTCCAGCTCTCTGCTGTGGCCAGGGAGTGCAGTGGAGGATGGCCCAAGTGCTTTGGCCTTGCACCCCATGGGAGGCCAGGAGAAGCACCTGGCTCCTGCCATCGGATCAGCGCGGTGCGCCAGCCACAGCGTGCCGGCCGCAGCGGTCATTGGAGGGTGGAACCAATGGCAAAAGAAAGATCTTTCTCTCTGTCTCTCTCTCTCACTGTCCACTCTGCCTGTCAAAAAAAAAAAAAAAAAAAAGAAATTACACTAGTCTTCAAGTCTCAGTTCTCGACTTCGAACCATGGTATCCTGTAAGAGTTACTTTATCAATGGATCCTCATATATTTATTGCATATCACAATAACGTATAGCACAATACTATATTATAAAGTATGATACAATGATATGAATGCTTCAAAAAGTTCATGAAAATTGGATAAACTGATAAGCTTATTTTGGTGCAAGGTTTTTTTTAAAATGCACACATAGTTTTTACACATTGTGTACTTTCCTTGAACTTTTTGAAGAATTCTAGAAAATGTGACATATAAACAGACTCAACGGGATAATTGCATAGGTATGCTGTTAGGTTTGGTCTATGTAAAATTCTTAATGCAGTACCAGGAAAACAAGAACTCAATACATTTTGCCTCCTCATTTATGAACACTTCCTCAATCCCTATCTCCCATTTATTTCTATTGTCCTCAATCATAATTTAATTTTTAATAATTTATTTATTTAATTTAAAGGTAGAGTTACAGAGAGGCAGAGAGAGAGAGAGACAGAGAGAGAGAGAGTTCTTCCATGTAGCGGCTCACTCCCCAGATGGCCACAATAGATGGAGCTGGGCTGATCCAAAACCAGGAGCCAGGAGCTTTCTCCACATCTCCCACACAGGTGCAGGGGCCCAGGACTTGGGCCATCTTCTACAGATTTTCCAGGCCATAGCAGAGAGCTGCATCAGAAGAGGAGCAGCCAGGGCTTGAACCAGTGCCTGAAAGGAATTCTGGCACTGCAAGTGGTTTTACCTGGCACACAACAGCTCCGGCTCCTATAAGTTTCTTTATCTGTATTTATGTGAAAGGTGAAGAAATCAACACAGAGCAAGAGATAGAGATCTCTCATCCACTGGCCCACTCCTCAAATGTTTACAACAAGGAAGGCTGGACCAGGCTGAAGCCAGGAATCCAAGTCTCAGTCCATGTCTCCCATGTGGGTGACAAAGGCCCATGTACTAGAGCCTTTCAGGATGAGAAATAGCAGGAAGCTGGAATTAGAATTAGAAATTATTTTTGAACCCGAATACTTTGATAATGTGATACAGGTGTCCCAAGCGGTGTCTGCCACAAATACAATATTTTTAATAAGCACTACAGAGTAATCAGGTAACCGTTAAACCAACACTAAGTCCACGTCTTGTTTTTTTTTTTTTTTTTCAGATTATACTTACGAAAAAAAAACTCCCAATGAAAGAATTGAAAGAGATCTTCAAATTAAGAGGATTCTTGGTTCCTAGGTTATCTAGGATGGATGGCAATTTTCTGTTATTATTTTAACACATAAGTACAGTTTATCACACTCTAAATGACAAAGACTCCTTGAAGAAATTGCTGAATTACTTATCTGGGAGACAATGTGTACAATGAATCTATAATGTCGTCTTCTCTGCTTCCTATTGATTAAAATTAAAAAAATGCAACTGATGGATGTATATTGGCTATATAAAGTTGAGGTTTTCCTAATCATATTAAAATGTAAAGCCATGAGTGTTTTATAAATGTGTGTGTGTGTGTGAGTATTTGTATCATCAGAACAAAATCTGAAGTCAGATTTTGACATGAACATCTCTTTAAATTGATAATGCTTCCATTTCAATTGTGTTTACCAATAGGACACCTCACTGCCAGTTGATGGATTCATTGGTGCTGTATTCCCTGTTTTTAATCTTTTTCAAAATGGATACATTGGCTCCTCTTGTTTTCAGTAATTTCTAATTCACTTTCAATTTTCTTTTTAGATTATTACATATATAACCACCCTAAATTAAGCTGTGAATGTTGGCCACATGATATAAGATTTTGCAAGTAAAATTGGAACAGGCATAAACCATTCTATCATATTTTGTTACTCCCAACATTATACCAACATTATATTCTTCATTGTTTCTGTCTCAATCATGTTTCATCTTAAGTAGCACAAATGTCAGCTTTTCTATTTTCACCATCACTTTCAAATTTACTATAAAAACATCTCTAACAAGACAAAATAATTTTTATCTTGCACTTACTTAACTGTCATGTTAGAATTATATTTTCTTCTGCATTAATTTGCTGTTATCTTGCTTGTCCTCGTTTGGGCCTCAAAGCGGAGCACATACCCTTTCTGCAATTGAAATTCATTCAGTAAAACTGGTTGGTGTTTACTTATTATATTAAAAGCAATATATTAAGTTGTGTTTTATTTTTTCAAATATATATGTATTATAAAAATTCTATTGCAATCATTAAACTATAATAATATAATTATGAAACAGATAATAGTATTAATTCTAGGTAAAGTTTACTGAGTGTTTTCCATGTTCTTGTGATTCTCTTAATTGTGTATGTGTATATATATTTATATATATATATTTATGTATATATATATCAGTTATATTAACCATAATATTATGGTAACTTATTATCAACTACATTTTAAAAAAACAAGAAACAAGCCGGCGCCGTGGCTCAATAGGCTAATCCTCCACCTAGCGGCGCCGGCACACCGGGTTCTAGTCCCGGTTGGGGCGCCGGATTCTGTCCCGGTTGCCCCTCTTCCAGGCCAGCTCTCTGCTATGGCCAGGGAGTGCAGTGGAGGATGGCCCAGGTGCTTGGGCCCTGCACCCCATGGGAGACCAGGAAAAGCACCTGGCTCCTGGCTCCTGCCAGGATCAGCGCGGTGCGCCGGCTGCAGCGGCGGCCATTGGAGGGTGAACCAACGGCAAAGGAAGACCTTTCTCTCTCTGTCTCTCTCTCTCACTGTCCACTCTGCCTGTCAAAAAAAAAAAAAAAAAAAAAAAAAAAAAAAAAAAAAAAACAAAAAACAAGAAACACTGTCTAGAACATTATCTAACATACACATGCCACGAATTTGTGAGAAGGCTGGAGTTGTAATCTTGCCTGAAATCTTGAAAATTTTCTATCAGAAAATTATACAAAATTTCTATCAGTGATTATGAGAATATATGGGAACTAACTATCAATGTATGCATGACAAAATAGGAAAGGAAATGAATATCTGGATGATCACAGACTCAATTTCTTTCTCATATATTCAAAAAAATGGGGCTTTGAGCCTCAGCTTTTCTTTATAAATTGAAGCAAAACTTATACACATTAAATAATTTCCTTTAAATCTAGTATGCTTAGCCAGCGCCTAGGCTCATTAGGCTAATCCTCCGCCTTGCAGCGCTGACACACTGGGTTATAGTCCCGGTCGGGGCGCCGGATTCTATCCCAGTTGCCCCTCTTCCAGGCCAGCTCTCTGCTGTGGCCAGAGAGTGCAGTGGAGGATGGCCCAGGTGCTTGGGCCCTGCACCCCATGGGAGACCAGGAGAAGCACCTGGCTCCTGCCATCAGATCAGCGCGGTGCGGCCGGCGCGCTGCAGCCATTGGAGGGTGAACCAACGGCAAAGGAAGACCTTTCTCTGTGTCTCTCTCTCTCACTGTCCACTCTGCCCGTCAAAAAAAAAAAAAAAAAAAAAAAAGAGTATGCTTCGCTTCACTTTAGTTGATTTGTTAATATTTAAGAAAACTGATTGTTTCCTAGGAAAAATTTGCTAAGTTTAAAAGTGCTTGTATTATGTTGGCAAACTAATTATGAAACATGAAGTTTGTTAGAAGTCAGGAAAAGAAGTATGCTAATGGAATTTGATCTTTAAAAAAACTATTAGCTATCACTTGTTTCAGTAAAAAACACTAACAACTACAATTTAAACTTATGTCTTTCAAAATGTAGTCTTCCTCTGGGAACTTTAGCTTTCTAGTCTCTGACCCTACTAAATCAAAATTACAGTGCTTGAGACCTGAAAATGTAAATTCTTAAATATACCTCTGGTCATTCCAGTGGGTTTGTTGAGAATCTATGTATTAAACTTAAGGTAAGATTAACATTCAGCTACATTAAGTTGTCATAAAAATTCAGCAACTGTCAAACGTTTAATAGACACCTTATTAGAAGAAGCTTTCACTTTCAGACAATGAGGACTTGCAATCCATTAACCTCCATCTGTGTTTGTGCAGTTTTCATCTAGACTTAAAAAAATAAAAACAGCACATACATAGAAGAGCTGCAGGCCAGAAACAAAGCTAACTCAAGTTTAATAGTATCTTGGGGCCCCAAATATATGACAGGGAATTGAAAAGCAAGAATATAAATAGAGTTGGAAGATAGAGGGGAAGGAACCATTTCCTCTTTTCCATTTAGCACAGAGATAGCAATACAGATAAAAAGTTATGCTATTCATTTTGCACTTTTGAATTCAGTGCCATCTTTGAATATGTCTATTTTGATATCCAATAATAATAGGTCATTTAATTGCATTGACTTTTGCTTCCTGGAGAAAATGAGTTCTTTAATAATTACAACTTTTTAAAAGCTATAATTTACTTGTTGCTATTTGAATATTTCCCACTAAGCTACTTTATGATGATCCAAGTCTGAATCTTCCCTCCTATTATCATTAATAAGGCTAAGGTGCAGTTATAGGAAAATGACCTTGTTTAAACAGGAGATAGTTATTCATCCAATTGACTCTGATGGCAACCCGTCTGGTCATTAAAGCAATAAGCGATTACACAACAGATACCAGTGGTTTATAAGAATGTTTATAATAATGGATGACATGATCCTTGCATTCTTTCTTTTTAGAGTCTCTAGTAGAGGGGATAGTCATTCAATTTATGCTTAAGCTACTTGGCATTTTAGTCAAAGGCTCGTTCTGAAAACAGTTAATGGTGGTCAACAGTTTTACAGAGCTTGGTAGCATCTGTGTATGGGTTAGCTATATTATCTATAATGTCTACTTTAAAAAGATGTGTTTATTTATTTGAAAGTCAAAGTTACAGAGAGAGAAAGAGAAGCAGAGGGAGAGAGAGAGAGAGAATTTTCCATGTGCTGGTTCACTTCCCAGATAGCTGCCTTGTCAGGCTGAAGCCAGGAGCCAAAAATTTCTTCAAGGTCTCCCACATGGGTAGCGGGGACCCAGTCATTTGGGTCTTGTTACACTCATTTTCCCAGGGCATTAGCCAGGAGCAGGATCAGAAGATCGGCCAGGACAGGAGCTAAACTGGTGTCTCTATGGGATGCTAGCATTGCAAACATTGGCCCTACCCGCTACATAACAGTGCCAGCTCCCCTATAATATCTTGATTAAAAATAAATTTCACCTGAACAGCCTCTGTTCTTGAACAATAGTTTTAGCCAAAAACAGCTTCTGTGTACAGTAAACTGTATCCCAACTGTTGTATAAACAAAATATAACCTAACTAGTAATGCTCATCTGTAACTAAACAACTGAGTTTCAGTCAATCATAGCAGCATAATTTTCCAGAGGCTGAAGCCATCAGAACATGATCCTATAAAGCAAATGCAGACTGAAGCCATACAGTGTCTCTGTCGCTTCCCTTCCCATGGTTACATATATGACTTGTATAGGTGTTGGGGGAGGCAACCATCTTTATTCTGGAATGTTGTCTGTTTGTAGAATTTTTCTTGTTCCAATAATTTGAAATTTTGCAAAATTTTCCTTGTCTGTGTTGTTTAAAACAGTCTAGGCCTAGTTATCAGAATCCAAAGTAGAGCTTCCCATAAGCCCTGAAAAAGCATGTGACCACTTGACGCCCTTGAGCCCAGTAAATTCCTTATTGCGCCTGTGGAATTTTCTTGTCTTCGATCCAAGTTCCATTTAGCTTGTGCCTGCATTTATCTGAGCAGCTTTTTTTCCCTATCTTTTCTTTTTCTTCTTTCAGTGTTTCCTAGTTTACAGAATTGAATTCAGTTAAGAAGTTTCAGTCCAATCAGATCAGACAGAAAATGAAACAGATTCAGAGTCAACTGGACCCAGTAATTGGACCAGTCCAGTAAAAGGCCACAGGCAGGTGTTTTCCATTTTTTTGTTTGTTTTTGTTTTTACTTTGAAAATCAGCATCTTATCTTAGACGAGGGTACATGCCATGAAGCTTGTGGTGACTGATGAGTCACTAGCAAGACAGGACTGGATCCAGGATCAAAGCAAATCTGACAACTAACTGAAAAGAATTCAGTGAAGAAGGCCTCTATCCAATGGTGTCAGACGGAACTGAAAGGGGTACTGTAGGTAGCTGAGGTTACATAAAGACACGGATTTGTGGGTTAATCTCAATCTAAGAGATCAAGAACTTCTTAGTTTGGAATTCCAGTCCATTTCATGTCTAATAACTGTGAACCTAGAACCTGTATTTTCTAGAGAAATGGGTGACTCTTACCAAAAATAATTCAGTGACAGTGGCCCCAGTGCAGAATCTTTAATCTGGACACAGTTGATCATTTGTGGAATGAATTATCAAAACCAATAACAATAGGATGCATTTGTTTTTTAGTTGGCACAGACAACATTAAAAGATTAAATGAATCAGAAATTGCTTTCTGGCCGGCGCTACGGCTCACTTGCTAATCCTCAGCCTGCAGTGCCGGCACCCCCGGTTCTAGTCCCGGTTGGGTTGCTGGTTCTGTCCCGGTTGCTCCTCTTCCAGTCCAGCTCTCTGCTGTGGCCTGGGAGGGCAGTGGAGGATGGCCCAAGTGCTTGGTACCTGCACCCGCATGGGAGACCAGGAGGAAGCAACTGGCTCCTGGCATCGGATCGGTGCCGTGCCGGCTGTAGCGGCCATTTGGTAAGTGAACCAACAGAAGGAAGAACTTTCTCTCTCTCTCTCTCTCTCTCTCTCTCTCTGTCCAACTCTGCCTGTCAAAAAAAAAAAAAAAAAAAAGAAAAGAAAAGAAAATAAATTGCTTTCTTACAGAAAACAAATAGGTAAATGCATTTCTAGGTACAATTACAAGAAAAAAGGCACCTTCCTGTACCCATTTTAAACCAAGTCAAGAACTATATGCCTGGAAATGTCTGCCTGTGTTGCAGATTACCAGGACTGTGGAAAATAAATTGTCCACTTGAATGTTAGAAATATTTCCACACTCAATGAGCCCCAAACATTTCACACCTGGCGTAATACTCACCTAATCAAATGACCATTTCAATTTTCTCTCTCTTTATAGTGATCCTCCTTCTCTCAAAGAAGCCTCTGAGTCACCTGAAGCACTTCCATGAAACCCTGGCTGTCACTTCTTTCTTGATGTTTGCGAGGCCCCCCAGATTCTTTACAAATTCAATTTCTAATTATTAGATTATTTGGTCTATTTCATGAGCACACTTTGCAGACAAAAGGATGAACCAGTTTTAGATTGGAAAGCATTTCTAGAAACATTGGGAAAACTTTTGACTAAAAAAACAATAAGGAGTATTTCCTACTAAAAGTGAAATAGTGTCGATTTATAGTTTGTAATTACATCCTGCAGCTAAGGCATAACGTAACTGTTTAATAGTGGTAGATAGCAGCTGCAGCTACACTGGTGGAGGTCTCATCCGGGTTACTTTAGGGAATGTCTTTTTCAAGTTCCACAACATGTCTGTTCAAAGTCCAGTCAAACCCAGCATCTTTCAGTATGTTTACTAATATTTTATTAATTCTTTGTCTTTTTTGAATCTCCATCTAAAATACTGCAATTTACTTACCCCTTCGACTTTACTACAGTGATGAAGGTCTCAATTCTGAGAGTAGAATCCACAAATATAAGTAAAAAAAGAAGAAAAAAAAAACAGAAAAAGTAAAGAAAGCAAAAGCCAGGGACACCTTTATTTCTTATTATATTCACTAGCAAACAACTTGGATCTATATATTCTTTAGTAAATAAGTGAGCTTTTATTATTGTATCTGCCTCATGGCTAAAGTTGAAAAATAATAGCTATAAGGTCTGTTTCTGTCTGTATATATATATATATATATATATATATATATGTGCCTGCATGTATATATGATATAGTTTTGTGATAATTTTTGCCTTAGTATTTAGTAAATTACATTGTCAGAGAAGTATGTTTAATTGGCCTTACAAGAATAAAACAAAGAGATGAAAAAATTAGCAAATATATAAATGAAATAATTTCTCAAAAAATTAAGAACTGACCCAAATACCTTTAAAATTTTTATAATTTTGGATAACCTTCATGAAATGAGAATGCTGTTGATCTGATTAAAACAGCCATGTCTTCAGAGTTTTCAACATTATATCCAAAACAGATACATGGCTTTTCTTATTTTTACAGATAAAACAAACTTACATTATTCTATATTACAAAATTAATTAGTGGGAAGAATAACTTAAGATGATTACTCTCTGCTTAAGCAATCAATCATAATTATTCAGAAGTATGTAAAGTACATGTAAGATAAAGTTGCTAAGATATGAGTTTCCTATACAAGATTTTAATATTTTTATCATGAATGAAAAGTTGAGTCAGTACAAACAACAAATTGATTCTTTGAAAATCTAAAAAAAAGTTTTCAAATAAAATTTTGCCTCCTCTGCACACTTTTTATTGCACATAAATTGAAGATATTTGGGATCATTAAAAAACATGTTCTAATTAAAAAGTTGTAATACAAAAATCTCATACATTTTGAAAGCATGAGCAAAAATTTTTCAGTCTTCAGGTTGCTGGTATGGCTTGCTTCCTGTGTTTAGTGGAAACTGAAGTCATTATGTGTAATAATGTTAACTAATATGTGTAGCTAAAATTATAGAAATAAAAAGAAAAGAACTGCACAAATATATATATATATATGTATATATATATGGAAAATGACATGCTGTTCATCAGAAATGTTTCGTTGATTTTGATGAGGGAAAAAAGGGAGATTTTTATTCCAGGAGAAGAAAAGAAGTAATATAGGATAATTTAAATGTTTAAGCAACTTGTAACAGGTTGTTGAAGATGAAACTTGTGAAAAGAACTTTGCATGGGATCAAGTTTGCTAAGATTAGCAGTGAAATATTTAAAAGTTTTCCTAGTAGGCTAAACAGTAATATCAAAAGTACTCTGAGGGTGAAATTCTTAGCAATATGATTATATCATTGGATTAGGTAAAAATTCTCAGAACAGTTATGATGAAACTGATTAGTTCCATAGTATCATGCAGAACAAGAATTAATTGAATAACAAAGAAATGCTTTGGCAGATTTTCATGTTAAGTCAACCAGTACTGAAATTGTTAAGAGACATGGTTTGAATGAAATCCATAAGATTGGCCTCAGTTAATATTCCTATGATATATATATATATATATAATAAACAATGTAGTGCAGTTGATTCAAAAGCTGAAGTGATATCTGACACAATATAAATTCAGTGTTAAGCACAGAAATAAAAAGAATCATCAGAAATTACTACAAGGACTTGTATGCCAGCAAACAGGGAAACCTATCAAAAATGGATAGATTCCTGGACACATGCAACCTACCTAAATTGAATAAGGAAGACATCAAAAACTTAAACAGACCCAAACTGAGACAGAAATTGAAACAGTAATAAAGGCCCTCCCAACAAAGAAAAGCCCAGGACCAGATGGATTCACTGCTGAATTCTACCAGACATTTAAAGAAGAACTAACTCCAATTCTTCTCAAACTATTTAGAACAATCGAAGAAGAGGGAATCCTTCCAAATTCTTTCTATGAAGCCAGCATCACCTTAATTCCTAAGCCGGAAAAAGATGCAGCATTGAAAGAGAATTACAGACCAATATCCCTGATGAACATAGATGCAAAAATCCTAAATAAAATTCTCGCCAATAGAATGCAACAACACATCAGGAAAATCATCTACAAAGACCAAGTGGGATTTATCCCTGGTATGCAGGGATGGTTTAATGTGCGCAAAACAATCAATGTGATTCACCACATTAACAGACTGCAGAAGATAAACCATATGATTTTCTCAATAGACGCCGAGAAAGCATTTGATAAAATACAACACCCGTTCATGATGGAAACTCTAAGCAAACTGGGTTTGGAAGGAACATTCCTCAATACAATCAAAGCAATCTATGAAAAACCCACAGCCAACATCCTACTGAATGGGGAAAAGTTGGAAGCATTTCCACTGAGATCTGGTACCAGATAGGGATGCCCACTCTCACCACTGCTATTCAATATAGTTCTGGAAGTTCTAGCCAGAGCTATTAGGCAAGAAAAAGAAATTAAAGGGATACAAATTGGGAAGGAAGAACTCAAACTATCCCTCTTTGCAGATGATATGATTCTTTATTTAGGGGACCAAAAGAACTCTACTAAGAGACTATTGGAACTCATAGAAGACTTTGGCAAAGTAGCAGGGTATAAAATCAATGCACAAAAATCAACAGCCTTTGTATACACAGGCAATGCCATGGCTGAGGAAGAACTGCTAAGATCAATCCCATTCACAATAGCTACAAAAACAATCACATAACTTGGAATAAACTTAACCAAGGACGTTAAAGATCTCTATGATGAAAATTACAAAACCTTAAAGAAAGAAATAGAAGAGGATACCAAGAAATGGAAAAATCTTCCATGCTCATGGATTGGAAGAATCAATATCATCAAAATGTCCATTCTCCCAAAAGCAATTTATAGATTCAATGCAATACCAATCAAGATACCGAAGACCTTCTTCTCAGATCTGGAAAAAATGGTGCTGAAATTTATATGGAGACACAGGAGACCTCGAATAGCTAAAGCAATCTTGTACAACAAAAACAAAGCCGGAGGCATCACAATACCAGATTTCAGGACATACTACAGGGCAATTGTTACCAAAACAGCATGGTACTGGTACAGAAACACATGGATAGACCAATGGAACAGTATTGAAACACCAGAAATCAATCCAAACATCTACAGCCAACTCATATTTGATCAAGGATCCAAAACCAATCCCTGGAGTAAGGACAGTCTATTCAATAAATGGTGTTGGGAAAATTGGATTTCCACGTGCAGAATCACGAAGCAAGACCCCTACCTTTCACCTTACACAACAATTCCACTCAACATGGATTAAAGACTTAAATCTACGACCTGACACCATCAAATTATTAGAGAGCATTGGAAAAACCCTGCAAGATATAGGTACCGGCAATGACTTCTTGGAAAACACCCCAGAAGCACAGGCAGTCAAAGCCAAAATTAACATTAGGGATTGCATCAAATTGAGAAGTTTCTGTACTGCAAAAGAAACAGTCAGGAAAGTGAAGAGACAACCGACAGAATGGGAAAATATATTTGCAAACTATGCAACAGATAAAGGGTTGATAACCAGAATCTACAAAGAAATCAAGAAACTCCACAAGATCAAACAAACAACCCACTTAAGAGATGGGCCAAGGACCTCAATAGACATTTTTCAAAAGAGGAAATCCAAATGGCAAACAGACACATGAAAAAATGTTCAAGATCACTAGCAATCAGGCAAATGCAAATCAAACCACAGTGAGGTTCCACCTCACCCTGGTTAGAATGGCTCACATTCAGAAATCTACCAACAATAGATGCTGGCGAGGATGTGGGGAAAAAGGGACACTAACCCACTGTTGGTGGGAATGCAAACTGGTCAAGCCACTATGGAAGTTAGTCTGGAGATTCCTCAGAAACCTGAAGATAACCCTACCGTTCGACCCAGCCATCCCACTCCTTGGAATTTACCCAAAGGAAATTAAATTGGCAAACAAAAAAGCTGTCTGCAGACTAATGTTTATTGCAGCTCAATTCACAATAGCTAAGACCTGGAACCAAACCAAATGCCCATCAACAGTAGACTGGATAAAGAAATTATGGGACATGTACTCTATAGAATACTATACAGCAGTCAAAAATACGAAACCCAGTCATTTGCAACAAGATGGAGGAATTTGGAAAACATCATGCTGAGTGAATTAAGCCAGTCCCAAAGGGACAAATATCATATGTTCTCCCTGATTGGCGACAACTAACTGAGCACCAAAGGGGAAACTTGTTGAAGTGAAATGGACACTGTGAGAAACAGTGACTTGATCAGCTCTTGTCCTGACGGTTGATGTACAATGTAATACTTTATCCATTTTAATATTTTGTTTTTGTTCTAGTACCATTGGTTGAACTCTAATTAACACAATTGTTCTTATGTGTTTAAATTTTAACTGAAAAGTGATCCCTGTTAGGAATTTGGAAAACATATGTTGAGTGAAATAAGCCAGTCCCAAAGGGACAAATACCACTTGTTCTCCTTGATAGGTGACAACTAACTGAGCACCAAAAAGGAAACCTGTTAAAGTGAAATGAACACTATGAGAAACGATGACTTGATCAGCCCTCACCCTGACTGTTGATGAGCAGCTTAATATGTTATCCCTCTTAGTATTTTTGTTTGTTTTTTCTACTTAATACTTTTGGTTGAATACTGTAATCAAAACACAATTCTTCTGAAGTGCTGAAACTTAACTGAAAAGTGATCACTGTTAAATATAAGAGTGGGAATAAGAGAGGGAAGAGATGATGTAATTCGGGACATGCTCAAGCTGACTTGCCTCAAACGGTGGAGTTAGAAACATACCAGGGATTTGAATTCAATCCCATCAAGGTGGCATGTACCAATGCCATCTCACTAGTCCCAGGGATCAATTTCTGTTCACAATTGATGATAATGATAGGACTAAGACTCAAAGGGATCACATAAACAAGACTAGTGTCTGCAAATACTAGCTGATAGAATCAAAAAGGGAGAGAATGATCCAACATGGGAAGTGAGACACACAGCAGACCCATAGAATGGCAAATGTCCTAACAGCACTCTGGCCTCAGAATCAGCCCTTAAGGCATGCAGATCCGGCTGAAATGCCCATGAGAGTATTTCAGGCATGGAAAGCCAAGACACTCTGGGGGGAAAAAAAAAAACCTAAATGAAAGATTTCCACAAGTGAGATCCCAGTGGAAAGAATGGGTCATCAAAGAAGGAGGTACCTTTCTCTGAAGGGAGGAGAGAACTTCCACTTTGACCATGGCCGTGTCTAAATATGATCAGAGTCAGTGAACTCAGGGGGCTTCCATAGCCTTGGCAGCTCATGACAAGAGCCTAGGGTGATTACTGAGGCCATAAACAAGAGTGTCAATTTGTAAAGTCAACAACAGGAGTCATTGTGCACTTACTCTGCATGTAGGATCTTTGTCCTTAGTGTGCTGTACATTGAGATTTAATGCTATAACTAGTACTTCATCAGTGTTTTTCACTTTATGTTTCTGTGTGGGAGCAAACTGTTGAAATCTTTACTTAATGTATGCTAAACTGATCTTCTGTATATAAAGAGAATAGAAAATGAATCTTGATGTGAATGGAAGGGGATAGGGAGTGGATAAGGGAGGGTTGCGGGTTGGAGGGACATTATGGGGTAAGCCATTGTAATCCATATTCTGTACTTTGGAAATTTATATTCATTAAATAAAAGTTAAAAAAAAGAGATACCATAAAACCAACAGAAGAATGGAAAGTTGTCCATGGTATTTTAAGAATTACTACACATTGTTTCCATTGGTTCACTAGAAGCAATAATCAGGTAATTTCATTTTTTAAACTTTTATTTAATAAATATAAAATCAAAGTACAACTTTTGGATTATAGCGGCTCCCTCTCACCTGCAACCATCCCATCTCCCACTCCCTCTCCCATCCCATTCTTCATCGGGATTCATTTTCAATTTTCTCTATATACAGAGGATCAACTTGGTATTTACTAAGTAAAGATTTCAATAGTTTGCACCCTCACAGACACACAAAGTATAAAGTACTTTTAGAAGACTAGTTTTACTGTTAATTTTCATAGTAGAACACATTAAGGTCAGAGACCCTAGATGGGAAGCAAGTGTACAGTGACTCCCATTGTTGATTTAACAATTGAAACTTTTATTTATGACGTCAGTAATCATCCGAGGCTCTTGTCATGAGCTGCCAAGGCTATGGAAGCCTCTTTAGTTCACAAACACCGATCTTATTTAGACAAAGCCAAAATCAAAGCGGAAGTTCCCTCCTCCCTTCAGAGAAAGGTACCTCCTCCTTTGATGGCCCCTTCTTTCCACCAGGATCTCACTCAGAAAAAAAAAAAAAAATGACCTAAATGAAAGATTTGATGATTTCAATAAATGTACTAATTGCTATTGGTTATAGAAAACTGGTCCATGTTGATAACTGCACACAGGTACATTGTGATTCCAGGCAAAGCCCATTTCAGACCTGGAATCTGCCTAACTGGAATCGTTAGGTAAAGTCACACTGAATTAAGTCTACTGGAATCCCTTGTCAATAGATGTAGTGAAGCAAACTTACAGCAAACGTTGCAGAATCCACATAAGAGTGAATTTTCCTTTGGACCACGTTTATGAAATATCCAGATTTATGGACAGATAACACACATTTACTTAACAACAATGTCTACTGGGTTATTTATTCTTTGTTTAATCACTCATGATTTATGTTATACAAATTTTCATAGTTTGTATCTCATTGGCTGATAAAGGCTCTAGAGAAAGACTGTTCTAAGTTTTTGGAAATTAATTGTAACCAGATGAGAACCACTTTTTTTGGCTCTCCTTTCCAGCTCTGAAGGGTTTCTACAATGTGTGTGAAGAATCAGCTGTTCTGTTCTCCCTTTATGCTTTTCTTATTATTTGGTCTGGTTCATTCTTGCCTTCTTAACGTCATTCCCTTAAAACTCCAAAAATACTCTCATTAATCAGTGAACAAGCAGTCCTTCACTGAAGTTAGTACCCATCTTTAAGTAGATCAGGATGAATTGGTGTCCACTAATGGGGGGGTCCAGCTGATTCTTGGGTGCTCACTTTTGGCAATGGTGGAGTCCCAGTTGTATGAGACGTCACTTAGCCCTTGATCTCCTTTTGGTTCCAAGTTGGAGGTTTGTTCACTATGCTCAACAAAACTGAAAATTACACTTACCTTTTTCCTGAACTATGGAGAGCATAATTTAAAAGGTGACTGACACAGTTGTTTCTCTAGATTCTGTCACCAAATGTACTAGGGAATTTCTCAAGAGAAACATATTGTAATGATTGCATGCATACCGATAGGTGGTGGCAAGGCATTCCAAGATATCCTACACATCGCAATGCTTTTAGTAGATCCCCAAAACACGATGAATTGTGTATCCAGGCATCTGCAAAACTGAATATCTCCCTGAATCAGAGCACTTTGCAGTGCATTGTGATCCTAAATTTTCATCATACTCTTAAGATTTTGACCAATGGAACTCAGATATTTGACCAATGAACTGTCTGTAATGCCAGAACCTTAGATATTTTGGTTAGTTGATTTGGCTTAGAAAATATTCTTTTAATGAACTTGCATCTTTTTTTTTTTTTTTACTTTTAACAATAGATTGTGTTATACTTTCTTAAAATTTTAAAATCCATATACATCAGCTGCCCTTGCACACTGAATGGTCCCAATATGGTTGGAATAATGAAAACTTACTAACAAAAGCATAAGGATCATTCAACTATTTTGACAGTATTAAAATGTGAATTCTATAGTAGGATCAAGCAGATTCATTGTAATGTGGCAGGGCAGAAGGTGGCATCGTTGTCAATACCCATGGGTTTAGTCAATCAAAATTCGGAGGATGACTGTAAAGGAGGAACTGTTGAACAAGAATAAATTTTATCTAAATCAGCCAATAGGCTTAACCCAAAGTAGGCTCTGTTAATGAGCTATATCTGTATGTCACATCCTTTTCTTTGGCTGTACATACAAGCAATATATTTGTTGGGGAGGCAGAAGTATTCCAAAGCATCTTTGGTCTGGAATGCTGCCCCACTCCAAAGACATTTTTCTTGCTCAAGTAAACTTCATAAAATTTAACTGATATTAACTTTTTCTTTAATAAGTGAGACTTGCTGTGGTTTATGTCACTTCCTGTTCAAACTAAAATCCAAGTTTAAGATACATGAACATAGGGCTGGCTCTATGACATAGAGGGTAAAGCCACCTCCAACAGTGCCATCATCCCATATGGGTGCTGATTCTAGTCCCAGCTGCTCCACTTCTGATCCAGCTCTCTGCTATGGCCCGGGAAAGCAGTAGAAGATGACCCAATGGTTTGGGCCCCTGCACTGGCGTGAGAGACCTGGAAGAAGCTCCTGGCTCCTGGCATTAGATCGGTGCAGCTCTGGCTGTTGCAGCCAATTGGGGAGTGAACTAGCAGATGGAAGACATCTCTTTCTCTCTCTCTGCCTTTCTTTGGCTGTCTATGTAACTCTGACTTTCAAATAAATAGATAAATATTTTTTTAAAAAAATATACAGGAACATAATCAAAATAAGTTATTCTGCTGCAACTAATTTTCCTGCTTTTATACATAATTGTTTAGGAAGGATTTTGTATAATAAATATGTAGAAAATTAGTTTAATACTTAAGGAGCTGATAAATGTGCTAATTATTCATTAGACATTTCTATGTAATGGACTTGTTTTATTGAACTTGCATATAAAATTCCATTTTATATTGAAATTTATAAATTAATCTAGCTGTCTTTCTTAAATTTCAAATGTTTTCTTCAACTATGCAATTATTCCCTAAAGAATCTCTTTGAGGATATTAAAAGAATTACTATAAACTTTAAGATTTGAAAATCAGTAAGTTTCTTCTTTCAATGTTTCTGTTAATTACAACGAATTCTTGGAAATTTATGTTAAATTCAATTTAATGTTTCAGTGTCATTTTATCTCCTAGACGATTTTTTGACCTGATGATTAAGAAATGTGTTCGTTTTTCAGAGGATTTGTGACCTAAAACTTTCCTTGTTTTTCTAAAATTAAAGCAAAAGTATACCTGTATCTTTTCTTAAAAAAAGATTTATTTATTTAGTTGAAAGGTGGAGTTAGAAAGAGAGAAAGAGAACCAGAGAGAGAGAGAGAGAGAGAGAGAGAGAGAATCTTCCATCCACTGATTCACTCCCCAAATGTTCACAATGGCTGGAGCAGGGCTGATCTGAATTCAGGAGCCAGGAGCTTTTTCCATATCTCCCACATGGGAGCAGGGGCCCAAGGACTTGGTTCATCCTCCACTGCTTTCCCATGCCATAGCAGAGAGCTGTATTGGATGTGGAACAGCCAGGCCTCAAAGGATGCTGGCACTGAAGGGAGTGGCTTCACCCACTACACCACAGCATTGGCCCCATACCCATATCTTAAAGGTATTTTTTTTTTTCTTTTTAAGTTTAGATTTTATCAAAGTCTCTGAATCATCAAATAACCTTTTGAATTTTGCCCATTCTTACATAGTAAATGTTTATAATAATTCTAAGTTCTGAGGCATAATGCCCAGAGCTGTTTCTTCCAATTTTTTTTTTTTTTACTAATTCAATAATCACTGACAATATGGTTATTTTTGAATTGTATTGCATGGATTTCATCACTTCCTTAGCAAAATCTTCCATTTCACCAGGGCAGAGTCACACATGCTGTATCCTGTGTTAACTTGACTTCAAAAGGTTATGTCCTTGTTTTGCCTGAATGTCTAAAGAAGTTCAGTCAGAGGTCAGCACTATGGTGGTTAAAGCCACCACCTGCAATGCTGGCATCCTATATGGGCACTGGATCAAGTCCTGGCTGCTCCACTGCAGATCTAGCTCCCTGCAAATACACCTGGGAAAGCAGTAGAAGATGGTCCAATTCCTTGGGTCCCTGCACCCACATGGGAGATCCAGAAGGAGCTCCTGGCTCCTAGCTTCAAATTGGCTTATCTCTGGCCTTTGCAGACATTTAGGGAGTGAACCATAAGATGGAGGACCTCTCTTTCTCTGCTCTGCCTCTCTGGAACTCTGTTTCAAATAAATCTTTAAAAAAGCAAAAGTTCAATAATTTAGAAACATGTGTCCACATATGTTTCAATCTAGCATGCCCTGTATGTAGAAGAAATTATACTCCCAGTCTGTACGTTCAATTTCTTCTCCATTACAGAAATACTTAATACTTTGAACTTCCAAATCTTCTGTTCTGTTTTTAATGTTTGTCCTCTTTATTATCTCCCATATATACCAGCTTTTCTCTAGTATTTATTATTCTTTTCTTCTTTGTTCTGATTGTATTTCACTGACTAAAGAGCATTCCTTGTTAGTAATTTGGATTTTGTCACATTCATTTTGCTTTCTGTGACATTTAGAACTGCTAATTGTGTGACAGTGGATTATTGAACCTCTATCTGTTTCATTAGGTTTATAGTTCTTTCTCATGTTACACCACTGACTTATAATTTTATTTTTTAACACTGTTCTCTCTGAAATTTTAGTCTTATTGACTTTTAAGTTTATTTAATAACATTTTAAGAAAGTTAAAATGAAAGCAAGTTAATTTGTACATAAATATCCACTACTTAACATAGAGATGAAGTTACTTTTTTTTTCCAATTAGTTAGGCATTAGGTACTCTAAATTTTGTTTGTACTTTTGATCTCTAGCTAGCAATGTATTCATTGTTAATATCTTATGAGATTTGAAACTAAAATTACAAGTGAAAAACATGACAACCATGTAACATAGCAGAACATACTAGTTTTTGATGTTTTGAATCCAAAATTAAGTAATACATCCCTCTGGGTATACTTTTTATTAGTGTAAGTCGAATACTAGTATATTTGGCGTGGGATTTTATATTTTTTGCACTCTTTAAGCCTTATCAATTAAGATTTTTACCTACTCACTACTCATGGTTTGTACTATATTAGTTGTTTTATGATTTCTTAAGATTTCTTGACAAGGAAATTGATGATTTATAGAAAAATATTACATATATCAATTTTAAAGTTATTGTTTTTGAAAAATTAATAATGTACAGGCTGTTTACATATGAAACAGTTTACTATGCTCTCATGGTCAAGTGTTCAGACTTTCCGGTCAGACTTAGCTCTAATGCTACTTTTATCACACACTATGAGAACTTGAGCAATTTTAAAATGACCTCTTAGTCTTATTTTAATCATTTATAAATGGGGCATGAAAATATTGCATATCATTATAGGAAAATACCTACTTTATGGGATTTGTCTGAGAACTATACAAAATAATGCTACACAGAGCTGAGAATATAAAGACTGAAAATTATTCACTAATATCTTTTTATCACTACCACAAACTATCAATTCTCAAAATGCTGTTCTCATTAAGGCAATTATCATACAATTTTGGTTCTGTTTCAATGAAAGATTCAAGGTTTTATTTCTGTATCTGATAACAGACTACAAGTCATTTTTCACTAAATTTTCATGCATTTAGTTGAAAATTATTAATATATGGAAATTTATAGTTTAATTTTGCTATTAGCATTAGAGGAAACTAGCTGCCATTCTTTGATGCTATTGTAATCTGCTGGTTTCTTTTTTGCCTTTATAAAGCTAAATTTAAGTTGTGATTAAATGATAGTAATTCTTCCTTTCGGAACTGAAGTTTCAATTGCACTGTGACTTTTTGGAAGGTATTTTCTTTGGGTTTCACAGCTGTGCTATATATCACTCTAAAAATAAGTTGGAATTTAGACAACTGCCCATTGACTCTGGCAAAGGAAAGGATTAGACCTCAATCTCATGAAGATCAAGTAACTAAATTCCAATTTTGTTCAGTGGCATCTGCTTTGATGTCTGCATGAAGCAAGACTGCCTTGAGTCATAATCTCTTTGAGTTCAGCAACTAAGAAGGTTAGGCCAGGTCAGTGATTGACTTGAAAGCCATGAGGAAATGTCCAGGATTTATGAGAAATGCTCAGGATGCTTGATATTTTTCTGCTTTGAGTTTGAGAGGAAAAGATGGTATCGGGACCTAAACTGATTTTTTTTTTGGTAATTTAGTATTTTTAGGAATTGAACAACCTGAACCTGTGTTACATAAATACTTAAGCATGTTTCATATTCACTTATTGAAAGATGTATTCCTATAAATGTAAAATATGACTTCTTACATATTCCCAAACCACCTCATTTTCAAGCTGGATATATTAAATACCCTTAAATGAAAACTCCATTTTCTTAGTCTCAAATTCATTTAACTATAAACAAAGAATTAATACTTTCTAGTTATAGCATTATCAAAAATTGCAAAATTTTAAGAAATATAATAAGCGAATACTATATCAATTTATTAACTCTGGTGTTACTCAAATTATTTTAAAATGTTTAAAGACTTGGAAATAGTAACTAAACTGATTTTCTATTTGAGCATTTAATCTGCATTGATTGATCACACTGTACTCCATAAAAATGTATAGTCAAAATTTTAAATGGGTGGGCATTGCCTCATCAGTTCATATGCCACTTGGAATGCCCACATCCTGTATCAGAATGCCTGGTTTGCCAGTGCCACGGCTCACTAGGCTAATCCTCTGCCTTGTGGCGCCAGCACACCGGGTTCTAGTCCCGGTCAGGGCGCCGGATTCTGTCCTGGTTGCCCCTCTTCCAGGCCAGCTCTCTGCTGTGGCCAGGGAGTGCAGTGGAGGATGGCCCAAGTCCTTGGGCCCTGCACCCCATGGGAGACCAGGAGAAGTACCTGGCTCCTGCCATCGGATCAGTGTGGTGCACCGGCCGCAGTGCGCTGGCCGTGGCGGCCATTGTAGGGTGAACCACGGCCAAGGAAGACCTTTCTCTCTGTCTCTCTCTCTCACTGTGCACTCTGCCTGTGAAAAAAAAAAAAAAAAAAAAAAAAACAGAATGCCTGAATTGAGTCCCAGCTCCACTTCTGATGCAACTTCCTGCTAGTGCGCACCATGGGTGGGATGGCAGCAGGTGACGGCTCAGGTAGTTATGCCCTTTTCACCCCTGTGGGATCCTGGACTAAGTTCCAAATTCTAGCTTCAGCCTGACAAGCCTGGCAATTTTGGACATTTGAGGAGTAAAGTGGTGGACTGGCAATTCTCTGTATCACTCTCACTCTCTCTCCCTCACCGTCTTTCTCAGTCTCTCCAACTTTCAAATAAATAAATAGGAATTTACTGGTTTTATGTAGTCTAAAAATAATCTTGGAAATTAAGTTGTGTTTACCAATCCTTTCTTGCAATACCAAACTTCTTACTGTAGTGTTTAATTTAAGTAGTTTATTCATCAGTTAGTTTTTATTAATATGTTTGCTTTCAATGTATTAGGATATTGGGTAATACTTAGAAATTTAACTTTTAATATTTCAAAAAACTTTTGGAATATAATCGTGTCATTCTCCATGTAAGAGGTGTGGAAAACAATTATATGTACTCATTTTTTCATCATTTTTTATTTTCCATAGTTTCAGCATCCTCAGGAAGCTTACTAAAACACAGACACTATCTAAAAAGAACTATTTTTTTTTTTGACAGGCAGAGTGGACAGTGAGAGAGAGAGAGAGAGAAAGGTCTTCCTTTTGCCGTTGGTTCACCCTCCAATGGCCGCCACGGCCGGCGCGATGCGGCCGGTGCACCGCGCTGATCCGATGGCGGGAGCCAGGAGCCAGGTGCTTTTCCTGGTCTCCCATGGGGTGCAGGGCCCAAGCACCTGGGCCATCCTCCACTGCACTCTCTGGCCACAGCAGAGAGCTGGCCTGGAAGAGGGGCAACAGGGACAGAATCCGGCGCCCCGACCGGGACTAGAACCCGGTGTGCCGGCGCCGCTAGGCGGAGGATTAGCCTAGTGAGCCGCGGCGCCGGCCCTAAAAAGAACTATTTTATACAATAAATATTAGGAGCACAATTTGACAGTAATAAAGAAGATAAAAAATCTAGGCAGTTTAATCATTGGAGATCCAACATTTCAGTTATTTCTACATATGCAAATGTCACCATTTCATTTCTATTTCTATTCACTAATATACTAAACACAGACTTTGAGTTAAAGTTCCCAAACGTCAACAAAAACAAGCAGTAACCTGTTCATTAATTAAGGACTTCTTGGTTTTTGTACCAAACTGTAATGATTGTTTGAAATAAAATATATTTTGTAACATGCGTATGTAAGAAAAATGTCATAGATTTTATTTGCTCAACAATAAGAAATTATGCACCTTACATTTTATGTTTTTAGCAATATTGTTAGCAGAATGACAATTACAAAAAGAAGTGTACAAGAAAATTAAAAAAATAAAAATTAATTAATGGTTCATTAGTAGACAAACATATATCATTTAAAATATAATCATTGGAGGGCTAGGCTAAACACCTGCCCCAATTTTTATAATTTCTTGTACTTTACATTGAAATGATGTTTAAATCTTAATTTATTTTTTTTTTATTTTTAAAGACTTATTTATTTATTTGCAAGTCAGAGTTACACAGAGAGAAGAAGAGGCAGAGAGAGAGAGAGAGAGAGAGAGAGAGAGAGAATTATTTTATTTTTATAAATTTTTACCTGAAAGGCATGAAGATGAAGAAAGACAGCTACAGATAGAGCATGATCTTCCATCCCCTTGTTCACTCTCCAGATGTCTGCAAAAGCAAGGGTTAGGCCACGCAAAAACCAGAAATCTGAAACTCAGTCTGGGTCTCCATCAGGGAGACATTGATCTAAGTACTTCAGCCATCAACCTCCACTTGCCTCCCAACATGTGTGTTAACAGGGAGCTGGAACAGATGCAGAGACGTCAGGACTTGAGCCAGACACTGTGATATGGGATGTAGGAGGCCCAGGTGTGTCTCTATTGTTGTACCAAAGGCCTATCTGTGGAATGAAATTTTAAACCAGATTTAAAATGTTTCTGAAACTAAGTCTAAGCATAAGATTTTTTAAAAATGTTTATTTATTTTAAAATGAGAGTTACAGAGAGACAGAGACAGAGAGATATCTTGCACCTGCTGGTTCACTCCTCAGATGGCCACAGTGACCAGGGCTGAGCCAAGCTGAAGCCAGAAACCAGGCATTCATCCATGTATTTCACATGGGTGGCAGGGGCCCAAACACTTGGGTCATCTTCTACTGCTTTTTCCTAGACCATTAACAGGGAGATGGATCAAAAGTGGAGCAGGCAGGACAAAAACCAGCAACCATAAAGGATGCAGTTGTTGCAGGTGGCAGCTTTACCTGCAACACCACAAAGCTGCCCCCCTTTGGAAGTCTTCGATTGTAAGACCTTATTCTGGGGTAAGATTGATCTCTCTCTCTCTCTCTCTCTCTCTCTGTAAGTCTTTCAAATAAATAAATAAATCTTTTTTAAAAATCTCACCAAAGCAGAAAATGCAACAAGTTGAGATCCAGAAGAAATGATCAACTGTAGTATGATTCCATTGAAGACTTCAGCTGGTGAAATCATTAGTAAGACAAAAAAAAAAAAAAAAGAATTTAATGAATTTGGGGGAATAAATTAGAAACTTAAAATATCCCTAAAAGTTAATAAGCACAATGTCTATCAATTACTGAATTGATAAACAAAAATGTGGTATATTTATGTAGTGGCATATTATTTGGCAATTGCAAAGAATAAAATGTGCAAGGAACACATCAGAAATGACTACATATTGTATGATTCTATTTATATGAAATGTCTAGAGTAAGAATACATACAGGCATAAAGTAGATTAATGATTTCTGAAGGCTGGGGAGAGGACAGAGGGTTAGGAGGGTGAAATCCAAATAATATGAGGTTTCCTTTGAGCAATTGACAAAATTCGGGAATTGACTGTGATGCTGATGGTGTATACCTGTCAGTATACTAAAATACACTGTAATCTGCACTTTTTATGGATGAGTTGTATTTCGTCAATTTTTTGATAAGATTTATTTATTTACTGGAAAACCAGAGGGGCAGAGAGACACAGGGGGAGATTAAGAGATCTTCAGTCTACTTGTTCACTACTCAAATGTTCACGATGACTAAGTCAAAGCAGGGAAACAGAAACTCCACTTGGGTCTCACACGTGGGTGGCATGAAAAATGCCTGGGGACCATCATTCATTGACTCCACTGCTCATTAGCAAGAAAATGAATAAGAAACACAGAGTAGCTGGGACTCAGATGAGGCATTCCAATATGCGATACTTCCATCAAGACTGGAGGCTTAACCTATTGTAGCACAATATCATCCCTTAACATGTGGATTATATATCAATAAAGCTCTTTAAATAGATAAAATAGAGTATCCTCTGTGATGAGACTATAAATGTGCTGATGATATTTTGAATGCTTTTGCAAACAATCTTTCATCTGACATATGATGTCAGAAAGTAAAGTAATATGTAATATGTATGAAATAAGAAAACATTAGTGAGATTATGTGTAACTCAGAAGACCCAAGGCAGACTGATTTCCACTAAGCATTTATTTTGCCATCAAAAGGATCTGATTCTGTGTTGCTCCATTTATGAAAATGGAAATAGCAAATATTCCATACATATGTTGTTAAAATTAAATGATAATGTATGTAATAGTATTTGATATAATATACTACATATAACATATCAAATATAATATATGAAATATATATTACATCAAAGATTTTTAATATAGCATGATGAGTATAGGTTTTTCATTTTGAGGCAACTGAATTCAGAAATATTAAATGGTTGGATATAGAGAGGTAGATACATGCAAATATAATGCTCATTTATGAAATTATAAATTAGATGATATTAAGAAAATTCACATATAAACCACAAACTAGAAGAAAATATTTGCAAAATATGTCTCTGATAAAGGATTATAAAGAATAACAAGCAAAAATACAAAATAAGAGAACAAAAAAAACAATTAAAAGTGGGAAAAATTTTTTAATGGGTACTAGGTTCATATTTAGGAGTAAGAAGTTCTAATGTTACACAGTAGGATGATTAGCGATAACTATAATGCATACAAATCTCTGAAATTAGAGAAAGGATTGTAAATGCTTATACCATAAACTAACTACTTAATATATATAAATTTATATATTTATAATTATATTATATTTCTATGAATATATATTTACCTAGGTTCATCATTAAATGATGCATGTCATATGACATGGTACTTCATAAAATGTACAATTTTTACATCTCAGTTAAATGCTTTTTAAAAAGCATTTGTCTTAAAAAATAAGCCAAAAATATGAACAAATACCTCATTGAAGAAGATCTACAGATGGCAAATTTGCATATGAAAAAATGCTCAACATCATACATCATTGGGGAATTGCAAATTAAAATAACAAAATGTAACTACACACCAACCAGAATGGCTAAAATCCAAAACATCACCTACTTCAAATGCTGGGGAAGATATGGCTCAACAAGTATTCTGATTCATCATTTCTGGTGGGAAGGCAAAATGGCACAGCCAATTTGGGAGAGAGTTTCACAGTTTCTTACCAAATAATAACATTCTTATAATACAATCTAGCAATTGATGTCCTTGCTATTCACTCAAAAGAGTTGAAAACTTGTGGAGGTTGGCATTTGTCTTAACAGTTAAGATACTTCTTGCTCTGCTCACATGCCATATTGCAGTGCCTGGATTGAAGTCCTGTCTACTTCCTAAACAACTTCCTGCAAATATGCAACCTGGGAGGCAGCAGGTCATGGCTCTGAAAGTTGGGTCTACACCACCCATGCAGGAAAGCTGGACTGAGTTCTTGGCTGATGGCCTTGTTTTGGCTCTGCAATGGTTGTTGGCTGTTTCAGGAGTCTTGGAAGTGAACTAGTAGATAGGAGATCTCTCTCCCTCTCTCTAAAATAAAACTTAAAAAATTTTGAACCCCAACAAGAACTTACACACAAATGTTTACAGCAGCTTTGCTCATATTTACAAAATCTTGGAAGCAACCAAATATTTTCTCATAGGTGGATGAAATATTAAATTGCAGTGCATCATAGAGGAATATTATTCAGCAATTAGGGATAATATTATGGAAGTAAAGACACAATAAGAAATGGAGAAATCTTAATTGTATGATTCTAAGTGAAAAATGTCATTCTGAATTGTTATGGATTGATTTCTCTCAACTATATAACTTCCTGGAAAAGGTAATGCAACAGACACAAGAAAATGTCAGTAATATCCAGCTTTCAGGAAGAAGGAAGGGAGAATCAATATGTGTAGCACAGGAAAATTTGAGGACACTGAAATTGCTTTGTATGAAACACTAATGGTGGATACATATCAATAGACTGGAGTCAAACCTACAGAATTTACATCAAACAGAGTGGATTCTAACATAAATGATGGATGTTTTAATAATAATGTGTCAATTAGAGCTCATCACCTTTAACAAGCATACAACATTATTCAAGACATTGATAATAGGGGACCTGAATAGAGGATGAGGTGGTATATGGGAACTCTCTGTACTTACTTCCCATTTTCTTCTATAGGCTTAAAAATGATAAAAAAAAAAAAAAAAATACAGGGGCCATTGCTGTGACACAGTAGATTAATCCTCTGCCTGCAGCGCCGGCATCCCATATGGGCACTGGTTCTAGTCTCTGCTGCTCCACTTCTGATCCATCTCTCTGGCATGTCCTGGGAAAGCAATAGAAGACAGCCCAAGCACTTGGGCCCCTGCATCTATGTGGGAGACCCAGAAGCTCCTGGCTCCTAGCTTTGGATCAGCCCAGCTCCAGCAGTTGTGGCCATTTAGGGAGTGAACCAGTGGGTGGAAAACCTTTCTCTCTGTCTTTTCCTCTTACTATCTGTAACTCTACCTCTCAAATAAACAAAGTCTTTTAAAAAATACAGTTTATTTGAAAATCAAAAAACATTTTATGCTTATATTGTTGATAATACATATTCACACACATGGCTAATGAATATGTCTACAAAACTATTAACAATAACTGTTTTCAATACATGTGAATGTGACCTTGTGAAATTTTGGATAAACTTTGAAGGATAATGTATGGATTTAAAAACTGCTGTACAGACAGGTGTAGTAGAACAGTAATTTAAGCCACTGCATGAGATGTACATATACCTAAATGCTTAGGATCAAGTTCTATCTCTTGCACTTGAGAGACTGGATGATGACCTAAGTACTAAACTTCTAGCTACTCAAGTTTAACCAGGGTCCCAGCTTCTTCCTGGCCCAGGCATGCATGTTGGGAGTATTTGGGGAGTGAACCAACTGGTGGAAGATATCTCCGACTTCTCCTTCTATCCATCTTTGTCTATTGCTCTACCTTTAAATAATCAACCATTTAAAAATAAAACAAAACACTGCTACAGTGATTCATGTTGATGAAGACACTGGTGGCAAGATGAATGTAAGAGACTTAAAATACAATTTTATGAATTACGATAATGCAACATCTTACACAAAATTCATATTTATATAGGTTTATTCCTAGAACTCAGTGCATATAAAGTCACAACATTAACATGTTGGAAAATAATCAATATAATTATTCAGATATGATCATTTAATACCTACAGACATAGACAAAATAATGTACTAGCAAATTTTGAAAAAATAATAGATTTTCATAAAGTGGTTGGATATAAGATTAATAAGCAAGAGTCAGTCACGTTAAACAGCTAAAAAATAAAATCTAATAGAAGAATAAATTTAGATAGTGACAGAACAATAAAAAGTGCCTCAGAATAAATAATAATAAATTCTAAATTCTCTGTGGGGAAAACTATAAATGTTATCAGACCATACTAAGTATGATACCAAGATTGGAGAGTTATATCATGTTATGAATAGTAAGATTAATCATTATAATAATATAACTATTCCCATTTGGCCTATATTTTCAGTGCAATTACAAATAATGACTCAATATTTTGTCATGATTGATTCAATTTGACTCTCAACTTACTAGTGATTAGTCAAATCATTCTCTCTCTTGATATAACTGAATAGCTTATATGTGACATATCTTCCTACTGACAATAATTAGGAACATGGATAAAACTGAAATAAATGTTCACTTCCTGGCATCAGAGAACAACATCAGAGACTTGTGAAGCACCAATCCTAGAGTGAGTGGTTTTGCCCAAGTTTCTCCTTGAACTTTGTCAGTCTTTAAGGACCAGGTAAACAGTTAAAAGTCACGTGCGTGCCGGCGCCGTGGCTCACTAGGCTAATCCTCCACCTTGCGGCGCTGGCATACCGGGTTCTAGTCCCGGTCGGGGCGCCAGATTCTGTCCTGGTTGCCCCTCTTCCAGGTCAACTCTCTGCTGTGACCAGGGAGTGCAGAGGAGGATGGCCCAAGTGCTTGGGCCCTGCACCCCATGGGAGACCAGGAGAAGCTCCTGGCTCCTGCCATCGGATCATTGGAGGGTGAACCAATGGCAAAAGGAAGCCCTTTCTCTCTGTCTCTCTCTCTGTCCACTCTGCCTGTCAAAAAAAAAAAAAAAAAAAAAAAAAAAGTCACCTGCTCATCTGAGAATCTAAAGCGGGCTTTGACCCTTAATGAAATCATTACAGTTTAGAGAATTGGTATGCTTCCCCAGCTTTCTTTTGGGTGTCTTAAAGCCCAACAACAGACTATAAATGCTCACAATCACAAAACCTGAAAACCAGCTTGGAATATGATCACCCTCAGAGTGAAGGGAGGGGAATTGTCATAACCTGCCTGCCAAAAACAGAAGAAAATTCTACTAAGACACACCTAACTCCATTCAGAGCTTTCAACATTCTCTGTAATTTCAGTAGCCAGTGCTCATTATTCAATCAACAGTCATAAAGTACTGAGATGAAGGAACAATTGGCCTATAAAACACAACAGAAATAAATTGTGAAAACATTAAAATCATAGAGACTCTAAGCAGAGATTTGAAATCTATTAAAAAGAAAAAATAAGAATTTAGTTGTTAAGAAGTACTGGGAAATTAAGAATTAAATAAAAATGTTTAACAGTTTAAAAATGCAGCACAGTAGAAGACATGTATCCTGATATGTAGATTAGCAGGAAAGTGTCTGAAATGTAAAGAAAAAATGACGGATGAGAACCAAACAAGAGAGACAGGTATGGTATCTGAAGGAATTATTGACATAATCACAACAACCTATTATATATTTTCTGAGCAAGTAGAAGAGAGGGCCTTCAAAACCCAAATAATAAAATAATGACAAAGAGAGGGAAATATTACTTAACCTAATTTGATCATACAGATTTTATATACATACTGGAATGTCACATCCATTAAATATGTATGATTGTTTTTAAAAATAATTCTTTTGAAAAAGAAATTGTGAACGTTAATGCTACTGAAATCCAAGAAGACAAGAAAAGAGGCTGAAGACATATTCTAAGATAAAATGACAAAAGTTCTTCAATGCTGATGAAATACCATGGCAGAGATTTAAAATTTCAAACAATGTTAAGGTTTAAAAAAATACAAAACAAACCTCGTGTATTCTCATCTTAGTAAATCTTCTGAAAATAAGATAAAATAAATTCTTAAAATTAGATGCAGAAAATATTACTTTAAAATTACTTTAAGACTTACAGAAACAGAATTGTTGGGAACCAGTGTACAATGATATAAAATCTTTGGAGGCCATAAACAAAACATCATGCGACTTAGAATTCTATATAAAATGACAGCAATGGGGTTATATCTCATTGTGGTTTTGATTTTCATTTCCCTGATGGCTAATGATATTGAAAAACTTTTCACATATTTTTTTTTTTCTTTTTGACAGGCAGAGTGGACAGTGAGAGAGAGAGAGACAGAGAGAAAGGTCTTCCTTTGCCGTTGGTTCACCCTCCAATGGCCGCCGCTGCAGCCGGCGCACCGTGCTGATCCGATGGCAGGAGCCAGGATCCAGGTGCTTTTCCTGGTCTCCCATGGGGTGCAGGGCCCAAGCACCTGGGCCATCCTCCACTGCACTCCCTGGCCATAGCAGAGAGCTGGCCTGGAAGAGGGGCAACTGGGACAGAATCCAGCGCCCCGACCGGGACTAGAACCCGGTGTGCCGGCGCCGCAAGGTGGAGGATTAGCCTATTGAGCCACGGCGCCGGCCCAACTTTTCACATATTTGTTAGCCATTCGTTTCTTCTTTTTCAGACTGTCTATCCACATGCTTTGGTCATTTCTTAACTTGATTGCTCGCTATTATCAAAAATACAGACGACAAAAAATGCTGGCAAGGATGTGAAGAACAACTCTTCACTCTTGGTTAAAATGTAAACTAGCGCAGGCACTGTGGAAAATAGTACAGGGATTTCTTTAAGAACTAGAAAAGAACTTACCATATGATCTGTGAGTCCCACCCTAAGTCTAAATCCAAAATAGTGAACCCATGCTATCAAAGAGATATCTGCAACACCAGATTTATAGCAGACTTGTTCACAATCCCCAACATATGGAATCAACCCGGGTATCCATCATCAGTTGAATAACTAAAGAAAATTGGTGTATCAATGCAAAGGAATATTATTCAACAATAAAAACATTTTGCCAAACTGTCTTAAATATTTGTCAAATGAATTCATAAGAAATACATGCTACCATAGTTTTCACATATTTGTGACTTTCAAAAATTATATGAGTGCAGTTGAACACCTTTCCCTTTGCTTATTGTGTATAGCTCTTGAAGATTTTCTTGTTGTAACATAGTCTTATTATTTTTTATTTGTTCAACTCTTTAGTAGAGTAATAAGCCTTTGACTGTAATGTAATTTAAAAATATTATTATCATGGGACCAGTTGTTAAGACAATGCCTGTGATCCTTGTATCCCATAAATGTGCCAGTTCAAGTCTTGCTGCCCTACTCTAGATACAGCTCCCTGCTAATGTACCTGGGAAGCAGTGGAAGATGGCCACATTGCTTGAGCAACTGCCACCCATGTGGGAAACCCAGATAAAGCTCTTGGCTCCTAGCTTCAGCCTGTCCATACTCTGACTATTGCAAACATTTGTGGAATGAGCCAGTAATTCTACTTCTAAAGTAAATAAATATATTTTAAAAAATGTTATGTCAAAAATAAATAAAATATTAAAAATAAACAAAAAGGAATTCTATGTACAATAAAATACCCTCCAAAAATAAGGCAAAATATTTCCAGGTCAACAAAAAATGGAAGAACTTGTGGTCAACAGTCTTTCATTTAAAATACAAAATAATAAAATGACCACAGTATATTACAAAAGTAATGGTAGATTCAAGATATGTATTCATGGCTGCACTGAAATTCAAGTTTTAAAATGCTCAAAGAAGTGCCATTTATAATAGGCCATAATTCAAAATTGCCTGTAGATCTGTAAACAATAGAGTGGATAAACAGGCTTCTATAAAAGAAGTTTTTTTTTTTTTTTTTCAGTAAAACGCTTTGTAGTCATAAGTAAGATTAACTGCTGTTACACACAAATGAACAAATCTCACCATTTTGATTCTGAAGAATGAATATATACATACAACAAGAAATATTTACATTGTATTATTTCAACCTGGTCAGATTTCAAAATCAGGTAAGACTATGTTATTAGAAGGTAACAAAATTGTGGCTTTTGAGGATGAATGTAGGTATAGGAAATTGGTAAGAAAGTGTTTTCAGTTGTGATGGTGGTATATTTCTTTTTTAAAAGATTTTATTTATTTATTTGAAAGTCAGAGTTATAGAGAAAGAGGAAGAGGCAGAGAGAGAGAGAAATCTTCCATCAGCTGATTGACTCCCAAGATGGCCACAATGAACAGAGCCACACCAAACTGAAGCCAGGAGACAAGAGCTTCTTCCAGGTCTCCCACATGGGTGTAAGGACCTAAACACTGCTGCAATCATCTGCTGCTTTTCTCAGACCATTAGCTGGGAGCTGGATTAGAAGCAGAGCAGCTGGGATATGAACTGGCGCACCAATAGGATGCCAACATCACAGGCAGTGGCGTTATCCAATATGCCACAACGAGAGCCCTTTTATATCAGTGAAAACTGGATAATTATGTTCATTTTGTTTTATTTAAGTACATTTGTTTGATATTTATGCATGCTTTTAGTCATATTGATTATTTTATATATTTATTATAATTTCATTATGCTTAGTAAAATAAAAATGTCCAAAAATATTTGCAAACTATATATCTGAGAAAGGATTCATATACAGAGTATATCAGGAGCTCAGGAAACTCAACAAAACAACAACAAAATAATCCAGTTAAGAAATAGGCTAAGAGTATGAACAGGCATTTTTCAAAAGTTGAAATACAAATACAAATGTCCAACAGACACATGGAAAGATGCTTAGGATCACTAGCCACCAGGGAAACACAAATAAAAATAACCATAATTTTTATCTCACCACAGTTAGAGGCTATCATCCAAAAATAAAAAAAAAAATGCTGGTAAAATTGTATAAATAAAAGGTACCCTAATATGCTGTTGGTGGCAATGTAAGCTAGTGTAACCATTATGGAAGACAATATGGAGATTCCCCAGAAACCTGAAAGCATATCACACATATGACCCAGCCATCCACTTCTGGGAAATTACCCAAAGGAACTGAAATCAGTATTCGAAAGAGTTATCATACCCTCATGTTTACTGCTGCTCAAGTCACAGAGCTAAGATATGAAATCAACTCAGGTGTCCGTCAACTGATGGATAGATAAAGAAAATCTAGTATATGTACATGATGGAATGCTCAACCATAAAAAAGAGTGAAATTCTTTCACATGAAAATGGATGCAATTAGAGACCATATGCCATTCTCTCTCTCTCTCTTTCTCTCTCTCTCTGTCTCTCCTCTCTCTCTACATAACTCTGCCTTTCAAATAAATAAAAAAACAACTCTTAAAAGCTAATCTGTTATCGTTCATTCGTTCTCATTTAGTTTTTTTTTTAACTTTTATTTAATGAATATAAATTTCCAAAGTACGGCTTATGGATTACAATGGCTTCCCCCCCATAACATCTCTCCCACCCGCATCCCTCCCCTTTCCCACTCCCTCTCCCCTTCCATTCACATCAAGATTCATTTTCGATTCTCTTTATATACAGAAGATCAGTTTAGCATACATTAAGTAAAGATTTCAACAGTTAGCTCCCACACAAACATAAAATGAAAAATAATAGATGATTTTTTAAATGATGATGAAATCAGATCAGACCTATTGTCATGTTTAATCCCAGCGAGAGTCAAGTTGGGAATTAATAATTTCTTCTTTCTTTTTTTTTTTTTTTTTTTTTTTTTTACAGAAGATCAGTTTAGTATATGTGGGGAGCAACTCGGACTAGACTGTTACTGGAATTAAGACTTATTCTATGCATCTGCTCTCCCACAATATGGCGCTGAGAAGGGAGTAACAACTTCTACGCAGCTGCCTCTCGCCAATTTGATTGACTGAGCTGCAGGAGCTGATCTTGCTCCTGATTGGAGGAGAGCAGTATACTTGGCGTGTGGGTAGCAGAGTTGAGATTGGTGGAAGAGGACTATAAAGGAGGAGAGAGACAACATGCACCAGGAACATCTATCTGAAGGAACACCTGTGCAGCCCCCGAGAGAGCCGGCCGGCGGTGTGCCGCTCCCCTGCGGAAGTGGGGAAAGTGGCCAGGGGGAACCGCCCTTCCACGGAGGTGGAAGGGATGGTAGCCAACCCGGGAAGAACCAGCAGCAAACCCGGGGAGGGCCGAGCAGACAAAAGAACAACGCAGGGTCCTGTGTCGTTCCTCCACGAAGAGGGGGAGTGACAAGGATACATTAAGTAAAGATTTCAACAGTTTGCACCCCCATAGAAACACAAAGCGAAATATACTGTTTGAGTACTCATTATAGCATTAAGTCTCAATGTACAGCACATTAAGGACAGAGATCCTACATGAGGAGTAAGTGCACAGTGACTCCTGTTGTTGACTTTACCAATTGACACTCCTTTCTATGGCATCAGTAATCTCCCTATGAACCAGTCATGAGTTTCCAAGGCTATGGAAGCCTTTTGAGTTCACCGACTCTTATCTTGTTTAGACAAGGTTGTAGTCAAAGTGGAAGATCTCTCCTCCCTTCAGAGAAAGGTACCTCCTTCTTTGAAGACCTGTTCTTTCCACTGGGATCTCACTCACAGAGATCTTTCATTTAGTATTTTTTTTTTGTTGTTGTTGTTGTTTTGTTTTGTTTTGTTTTGTTTTGTTTTTTGCCAGAGTATCTTGGCTTTCCATGCCTGAAATACTCTCATGGGCTTTTCAGCCCGATCGGAATGCCTTTAGGGCTGATTCTGAGGCCAGAGTGCTGTTTAGGACATCCGCCATTCTATGAGTCTGCTGAGTATCTCGCTTCCCATGTTGGATCACTCTCCCCTTTATTTATTCTATCGGTTAGTATTAGCAGGTACTAGACTTGTTTATGTGCTCCCTTTGACTCTTAGTCCTTTCATTATGATCAATTGTGAACTGAAATTGATCACTTGGACTGGTGAGATGGCATTGGTACATGCCACCATGATGGGATTAAATTGGAGTCCCCTGGTATGTTTCTAACTCTACCATTTGGGGCAAGTCAGCTTGAGCATGTCCCAAATTGTACATCTCTTCCCTCTCTTATTCCTACTCTTATGTTTAACAGGGATCACATTTCAGTTAATTTTCAACACTTAAGAATAACTGTGTATTAATTACAGAATTAAACCAGTCATATTAAGTAGAACAGACAAAAAAACTACTAAGAGGGATAATGTATTAAGTTGTTCATTAACAGTCAGGGCTATGCTGATCAAGTCACTGTTTCTCATAGTGTCCATTTCACTTCAACAGGTTTCCTTTTTGGTGTTCAGTCAGTTGTCACCGATCAGGGAGAACATATGGTATTTGTCCCTTTGGGACTGGCTTATTTCACTCAGCATGATGTGTTCCAGATTCCTCCATTTTGTTGCAAATGACTGGATTTCGTTGTTTCTTACTGTGGTATAGTATTCTTTTTTTTTTTTTTTTTTTTTTTTTTTTTGACAGGCAGAGTGGATAGTGAGAGAGAGAGAGAGACAGAGAGAAAGGTCTTCCTTTTGCCGTTGGTTCACCCTCCAATGGCCGCCGCGGCCGGCGCGCTGCGGCCGGCGCACCGCGCTGATCCGATGGCAGGAGCCAGGAGCCAGGTGCTTTTCCTGGTCTCCCCATGGGGTGCAGGGCCCAAGCACCGGGGCCATCCTCCACTGCACTCCCTGGCCACAGCAGAGGGCTGGCCTGGAAGAGGGGCAACCGGGACAGAATCCGGCGCCCCGACCGGGACTAGAACCCGGTGTGCCGGCGCCGCTAGGCGGAGGATTAGCCTAGTGAGCCGCGGCGCCGGCCTAATGTGGTATAGTATTCTAAAGAGTACATATCCCATAATTTCTTTATCCAGTCTACCGTTGATGGGCATTTAGGTTGGTTCCAGGTCTTAGCTATTGTGAATTGAGCTGCAATAAACATTAGGGTGCAGACCGCTTTTTTGTTTGCCAATTGAAATTCCTTTGGGTAAATTCCAAGGAGTGGGATGGCTGGGTCTAACGGTAGGGTTATCTTCAGGTTTCTGAGGAATCTCCAGACTGACTTTCATAGTGGCTTGACCAGTTTGCATTCCCACCAACAGTGTGTTAGTGTCCCTTTTTCCCCACATCCTCGCCAGCAACTGTTGTTGGTAGATTTCTGTATGTGAGCCATTCTAACCGGGGTGAGGGGAAACCTCATTGTGGTTTTGAATTGCATTTCCCTGATTGCTAATGACCTTGAACATTTTTTCATGTGCCTGTTGGCCATTTGGATTTCCTCTTTTGAAAAATGTCTATTGAAGTCCTTGGCCCATCTCTTAAGTGGGTTGTTGGTTTTGTTTTTGTGGAGTTTCTTGATCTCTGTAGATTCTGGTTATTAACCCTTTATCTGTTGCATAGTTTGCAAATATTTTTTTCCCATTCGGTCAGTTGTCTCTTCACTCTCCTGACTGTTTCTTTTGCAGTACAGAAACTTCTCAATTTGATGCAATCCCAATAGTTGATTTTGGCTTTGACTGCCTGTGCCTCCCGGGTCTTTTCCAGAAATTCTTTGCCTGTGCCAATATCTTGAAGGGTTTCTCCAATGTTCTCTAGTAACTTGATGGTGTCAGGTCGTAGATTTAGGTCTTTAATCCATGTTGAGTGGATTTTTGTGTAAGGTGTAAGGTAGGGGTCTTGCTTCATGATTCTGCACGTGAAAATCCAATTTTCCCAGCACCATTTATTGAATAGACTGTCCTTGCTCCAGGAATTAGTTTTAGATCCTTGATCAAATATAAGTTGGCTGTAGATGTTTGGGTTGATTTCTGGTGTTTCAATTCTGTTCCATTGGTCTATCCTTCTGTTTCTGTACCAGTACCATGCTGTTTTGATTACAACTGCCCTGTAGTATGTGCTGAAATCTGGTATTGTGATGCCTCCAGCTTTGTTTTTGTTGTACAAGATTGCTTTAGCTATTCGAGGTCTCTTGTGCCTCCATATGAATTTCAGCATCATTTTTTCTAGATCTGCGAAGAATGTCTTTGGTATCTTGATTGGTATTGCATTGAATCTATAAATTGCTTTTGGGAGAATGGACATTTTGAGATATTGATTCTTCCAATCCATGAGCATGGAAGATTTTTTCCATTTCTTGGTATCCTCTTCTATTTCTTTCTTTAAGGTTTTGTAATTTTCATCATAGAGATCTTTAACGTCCTTGGTTAAGTTTATTCCAAGGTATTTGATTGTTTTTGTAGCTATTGTGAATGGGATTGATCTTAGAAGTTCTTCCTCAGCCATGGCATTGTCTGTGTATACAAAGGCTGTTGATTTTTGTGCATTGATTTTATACCCAGCTACTTTGCCAAACTCTTGTATGAGTTCCAATAGTCTCTTAGTAGAGTTCTTTGGGTCCCCTAAAGAATCATGTCATCTGCAAAGAGGGATAGTTTGAGTTCTTCCTTCCCAATTTGTATCCCTTTAATTTCTTTTTCTTGCCTAATAGCTCTGGCTAGAACCTCCAGAACTATATTGAATAGCAGTGGTGAGAGTGGGCATCCCTGTCTGGTAACAGATCTCAGTGGAAATGCTTCCAACTTTTCCCCATTCAATAGGATGTTGGCTGTGGGTTTTTCATAAATTGCTTTGATTGTATTGAGGAATGTTCCTTCCAAACCCAGTTTGCTTAGAGTTTTCATCATGAACGGGTGTTGTATTTTATCAAATACTTTCTTGGCGTCTATTGAGATAATAATATGGTTTATCTTCTGCAGTCTGTTAATGTGGTGAATCACATTGATTGCCTTGCGCACATTAAACCATCCCTGCCTACCAGGGATAAATCCCACTTGGTCTGGGTGGATGATCTTTCTGATGTGTTGTTGCATTCTATTGGTGAGAATTTTATTGAGGATTTTTGCATCTATGTTCATCAGGGATATTGGTCTGTAATTCTCTTTCAGTGCTGCATCTTTTTCTGGCTTAGGAATTAAGGTGATGCTGGCTTCATAGAAAGAATTTGGGAGGATTCCCTCTTCTTCGATTGTTCTGAATAGTTTGAGAAGAATTGGAGTTATTTCTTCTTTAAATGTCTGGTAGAATTCAGCAGTGAATCCATCTGGTCCTGGGCTTTTCTTTGTTGGGAGGGCCTTTATTACTGTTTCAATTTCTGTCTCAGTTAGGGGTCTGTTTAGGTTTTCGATGTCTTCCTGGTTCAATTTAGGTAGGTTGCATGTGTCCAGGAATCTATCCATTTCTGATAGGTTTCCCTGTTTGCTGGCATACAAGTCCTTGTAGTAATTTCTGATGATTATTTTTATTTCTGTGGTGTCTGTTGTTACATTTCCTTTTTCATCTCTGATTTTATTAATTTGGGTCTTTTCTCTTCTTTTTTTTAGTTAGTTGGGCCAATGGGGTGTCAATTTTGTTTATTTTTTCAAAAAACCAGCTCCTCATTTGGCTGATTTTTTGTAATGTTTTTCTTGATTCAATCCTGTTGATTTCTTCTCTGAATTAATTATTTCTCTTCTCCTACTAGATTTGGGTCTGGTTTGCTGTAGGTTTTCTATATCCTTGAGGTGAGTTGAAAGCTCATCTATTTGGTGCCTTTCCAATTTCTTGATGTAGGCACCTATTGCAAGGCAGAGTTAGACAGTGAAGAGAGAGATATAGACAGTGAGAGAGAGACAGAGAGAAAGGTCTTCCTTTTCCGTTGGTTCACTCCCCTAATGGCTGCTACTGCCAGCACTGCGCCGATCCAAAGCCAAGAGCCAGGTGTTTCCTCCAGGTCTCCCAGGTGGGTGCAGAGACCCAAGCACTTGGGGCATCCTCCACTGCCCTCCTGGGCCACAGCAGAGAGCTGGACTGGAAGAGGAGCAACTGGGACTAATAACCGGCTCCCCAACTGGGACTAGAACCTGGGGTGCCAGCGCTGCAGGTGGAGAATTAGCCAAGTGAGCTACAGCACCGGCCCTCATTTAAGTTTACTCTAAAATCATATAATGTAGACAATATAATGAATCGTTTGTGAATGTATATTTTTAGAGTCTATAACATCATATTTACTTTTAAGTGTTTTTTTTTCCTATAAACAAACCAACTCTATTTAAATCGTTCTGTTATTTATTAACTTCCAATATTTTTGGAAGACTTTATAAGAGTTGATAGCTCAATCATTTTTCTTAACTCTAGGTATTTCCCTAGCAATTTCCTAAAATGCAAAATCATAAATGTCTGTAGCATATTTTTATGCCCGCAGCTAAATTTGATGCAGTCCATCTCTCACCATCTGGCTTGTAGAATCATAACCTGGGCAGCTGTAATCAATTACAGACAAAATCAGAGAATCTTCAAAAAGATTCAAAAGATATGTGTGTATTTCATCGAACTGATGAACTGCTGAAATTGTCTGTTGAAATGATAACCAGAAAAAAAACGTTTTGACTTAAAGACATGCGCATACCATTCATTTGTGTTTTCTGGTCTGATAATTCGAATCTACTGAATAGGCATCATTGTCATGTGATATGTGTGAGTCTGTAACCTATCTGTCTTGGAGCAACATTGGATATTTTTTCCCAAATTTGATTATTAATGAGAACATTTTTCTTATGTTCCTGAAGTCCTCATTTTAACTTCACTGTATTCCTAATTATTGCCTCATCAAATCTTTAAGCTTGAGCATAGTATACATAGCATATAAATAAAGATCAGAAACCATCAGCAATACTGCAACTTCAAAGGGAAACATGTTATTTTAGAATGGCTTAGAAAAATACACATTCTTTCATCCTGTTTTCATTTAGTTGGTTACATTGCAAGTGTTTCTGAAAAGAAGATTCATTGTGTGTACATCAAAATAGATATTATAGAATCGTGATATACTTCAAGTGTTCAGATAAGTATGATAGTCCACTAAAAAGTAGTGTGCTAATACTTATTCCATTAAATAGCCTTACTCATGGAATGTAAGCAATCAATGTTAATTTCATTTTAATGAAATTGAGTCTTACACAATTATATTGAGTATAGATAGGGTATTATCACATATACAATAATGCAGTTATTGTAAATGCATAAAATTGCCCACTATTATAGCCAATGAAATTATTCTAATTTGTCCAATGTTATTTTAATAACACACTCAAAACCATCCTGGGGCCAGCACTGTAGTGCAGTGGATTAAAACCCCAGTCTGCAGCACTAGCATCCCTTGTGGGCGCTGGTTCGAGTCCTGGCTGCTCCATTTCTGATCTAGGTCCCTGTTAATAAGCCTGGGAAAGCAGTGGGGGATGGCTCAGTTCCTTGGACCCCTACACCCATGTGAAAAACTCAAAATAAACTCCTAGCTCCTGGCTTCTGATTGGCTCAGCTCCAGCCATTTTGGCCATTTGGGGAGTGAACCAGCAAATGGAAGACTTTTCTCCATCTCTCTGTCTCTACCTTTCTCTGTAACTTTGTCTTACAAACAAATCAAATAAATATTTAAAAAAATCTGTATCCTACATCTGTTTGAGTCTATGTGTGTATTCAAGGATGATAATATGAATGTATTCTAAGTATAGCAACACAGGTGAAAAGATTAAAACTTAGAGAAATTTTGCTCTGGCTAATTGACTAACAGCTTTCTTTCTTTCTTTGGTTATTTTCTTCAGATAGGTGGAGTTTATAGATACTTCAAGCCGTGAATGCAAACACATTTTGATGGAAATATAGTTAACTTAAAAAGATTGATGCCAGTTTTTGTGCTTTTTAATTTCCAAAAAAAAAAAAAACCAGCTAAAGACTAATCTTAGAAAATTTGGAATTCAGGTAGAAGTAAATGCATTAAAATATCATTATTCATATACTTTCACAATTTTATATGAAAAATCAAAAAAGCATTAATATCTTAAATGAGCATCTCATCAAAAAGATTCGTGCATCAAGAGTTAGAATAAGTAATCTGAAAATGTTTATAAATTCTGTTCAAATATACCAATCAAATAAGTGAAATGCATTCTCTGGTTTCCTTTGATAGCAAATCTAGCTCTTTGTATAATAAGAGCTATCAATCTATCAATTATTAATTTCTAATATTGGTGATATCTGTGAATTTTGCCCTTAACCTTGACTAGATGTAACATTAATTCAATTCTAGCACAAATTTTATGAAAAATATACTCCTTTTCTTTTTTTCCTACTTCATCTATCCCATGCTTTTTAATCTTGTGGATTTCATTGAGTCATTTTATTAAATGAAGCATTTTAAATTTATTTACACTTCACTTTGAATTTAATAACATCTTCAATTTCCCTATTTGAGTTGCAATCTTTATAAATAGACTATGTCAGAAGAAAGAACATGAGAAACGCTTAAGTTATTTGCCTGTCAGACTTTTTATTAAATGATCTGTATTATAACAAGAAGCAAAGTAATTTCACTTGAAGTATCCTGAGATTAAAAACACCTTATTTCCTTTTATTTTTGCTAATCTTAATTCAGTGATTAATAGCAAACACGGCAGGCTTTAAAGAAAGGAAATTATTTAAAATTCCCACAGGTGTGTTTTCATTGTTGAAGTCACTGAAATACATGAATCCCTATGATGACCAGAAGTTATGAATTTATGGAGCCATTGCTTTTATTAAAGGAATGATAGTCAAGACGATGAAATTTTAAAAGAAAAAAAAAGCCTATTTGTAACTATATTCATAAACTGCTTAGCCTCAGTTTTTAGACATGTGAAACTGAGACATGAATCTCATGGTTATTGGGAGAGCTGATGAGTTAATGCACAACAATAAAAATCACACATGAGTGTAACTCTGTCAGGAACTTAGCTAGATAGTACACTAGCTGAAGACTCTGAGCTTGAGGCTTTATCTTTGTTTAAAAAAGAAGAGGAAGAAGAAGAAGGAGGAGGAGGAGGAGAGGAAGAAGAAGAAGAGATCATATAGAGAATGTGATATTAAGCATAGGCGTTTACTTAGACACCTTAGATGAGAAAGGCAGAAAGACAACAAAAAGATATGTTTTTCTCTTTGTGATTCAGCATTATTTAAGATTGATACCACAAACCACCTAATTATCTGCTTTTCCAACAACTTTGTATGTATCATACTTTGTGAAAAGTTTAAGTGATAAGCATAAAATGTACTTGCCAAAAACATTATAAATATGATACAAATCTAATATCTAAATATGATACAAAATTAAGAATAATTACCAGTCCAAGTAAATAGTGTAAATTTTTATACATGGAGTTTATTTCTAGAATGATTCATTTTTGTTATAATAAATGCTGTAATTAATTTCACAGGTCAGTCATAAAATTCCTATTTCAACCATCCAATAAAGTTCAGCAACACAAAACTCTTTGGAAACCTATACTGTTAGAAAATAGTACATAATCCATATTAATTAAGCCTCTAAAGTACATAGAAATATTTTTTTAACTTTTATTTAATGAATATAAATTTCCAAAGTACGACTTACGGATTACAATGGCTTCCCCCCCATACCGTCCCTCCCACCCACAACCCTCCCCTTTCCCACTCCCTCTCCCCTTCCATTCACATCAAGATTCATTTTCGATTATCTTAATATACAGAAGATCAGCTTAGTATACATTAAGTAAGGATTTCAACAGTTTGCTCCCACACAGAAACATAAAGTGAAAAATAATAGATGATTTTTTTTAAATGATGATGAAATCAGATCAGACCTAGTGTCATGTTTAATCCCAGTGAGAGTCGAATTGGGAATTGATAATTTCTTTCTTTTTTTTTTTACAGAAGATCAGTTTAGTATGCATTAAGTAAAGATTTCAACAGTTTGCACCCCCATAGAAACACAAAGTGAAATATATTGTTTGAACACTCGTTATAGCATTAAATCTCAATGTACAGCACATTAAGGACAGAGATCCTGCATGAGGAGTAAGTGCACAGTGACTCCTGTTGTTGACTTTACCAATTGACACTCCTGTCTATGGCATCAGTAATCTCCCTATGCTCCAATCATGAGTTTCCAAGGCTATGGAAGCCCTCTGACTTCTCCGACTCTTATCTTGTTTAGACAAGGTCATAGTCAAAGTGGAGGTTCTCTCCTCCCTTCAGAGAAAGGTACCTCCTTCTTTGAAGACCTGTTCTTTCCACTGGGATCTCACTCACAGAGATCTTTTGCCAGAGTGTCTTGGCTTTCCATGCCTGAAATACTCTCATGGGCTTTTCAGCCAGATCCGAATGCCTTTAGGGCTGATTCTGAAGCCAGAGTGCTATTTAGGACATCTGCCATTCTATGAGTCTGCTGAGTATCTCACTTCCCATGTTGGATCACTCTCCCCTTTATTTATTCTATCGGTTAGTGTTAGCAGGTACTAGACTTGCCCCAAATGGTAGAGTTAGAAACATACCAGGGGATTCCAATTCAATCCCATCAAGGTGGCATGTACCAATGCCATCTCACCAGTCCAAGTGATCAATTTCAGTTCACAATTGATCATAATGAAAGGACTAAGAGTCAAAGGGAGCACATAAACAAGTCTAGTACCTGCTAAAGTACATAGAAAGATTACCCCTCCATTGTATTGACGAATCAATCCAGTAAATCCTTATTTCATTTATTATATTTTCTATCTCTAAATTTGTGTGCTTGCTTAAACTTTATTTTTACTTTATTTTTTTCTTTATTTCTTTTCTAAGACTTTTAACTTTATCTTCATTTGCTTGCGTATTGATGCAATTTTAGTGACTATTTTTTTTTTAAAGATTTATTTATTTACTTGAAAGTAAGAGTTACACAAAGAGAGGAAAGGTAGAGAAAGAGAGGTCTTCCATTCACTGGTTCACTCCCCAATTGGCTGCAATGGCCGGAGCTGCGCCAGTCCGAAGCCAGGAGCCAGGAACTTCTTCAGGTCTTCCACATGGTTGCAGGGGCCCAAGGACATGGGCTGTCCTCCACTGTTTTCCTAGGCCACAGCAGAGAGCTGGATGGGAAGTGAAGCAACTGGGACTCGAACTTGCTCTCACATGTGATACCAGAACTGCAGGTGATGGCTTTACTTGCTCCATAACAGCGCTGGCCCTGTGACTGTTTTTAAAAGATTTGTTTATTTGAAAGTCAGAGTTACATAGAGAGAGTGAGATAGAGACAGAGATCTTCTATCCACTGGTTCACTCTCCAGATGGCCACAATGGCTAAGGGCAGGGCTGGGTCAGGTCGAATCTGAGACTGCAGCTTCTTCTAAGAGTTTTGCGCTTGCTAAACCTCCTGCTTTGCCCAGGCTATTAGCAGGAAGCTGGAGCAGCAATGGAGCAACCAGGACTGGAACCAGTACCCATATGGGAAGCTGGAGTCTCGGGCAATGGCTTTACATGCTAGCCACAGGCTAGCCGCTTTTCATAGGTATTTTACAATTTTAGCAGATAATTCTAAATTTCTGACATCTTGATGTTGGCATATAATAATGAGAAAGAGAAAAAGCACCGAATGTATTCAGCCACAGTCTCACCCCACAGGCCTAGCAAGAGGGGAGCCAGAGTCCTGATAAGTCTGTCCACTTTTCCCCCGACAAATACCCAGCCCTTCCTGACCCAATCACAAAGCTCAGCCACCCCAGCTCTTACCCCACTAGCTAGCTGTAAATTCCCTCTGGACCTCTTGACCTGTGTGTGTGTGTGTGTGTGTGTGTGTGTGTGTTTGTGTGTAAGGCATGTCCTTGGTCTCTGTGACTGAGGACCCCTCTCAGGTTTATTCTCTAATAAATTTGTCTCAGCTGTTGAGTAGCCTCTTCCCATTCCTGGTTTTTTCATAACCACATTTTTTAGAATGTATTTTTTTTTTATTTGGAAAGTCAGGGTTACAGAGAGAGAGAGAGCAGGAGAGACAGAAAAAGAGAGATCTTCTATCCATCCACTGGTAAACTCCCCAAATTGACACAATGGTTGGGGATGGGTCAATCCAAAGCCAGGATCCAGGAGCCAAGGGTCTCGCAGGGGTCCAAGCACATCGACCATCCTCTTCTGCTCTCCCAGGTTCATTAGCAGGGAGCTGGATCAGAAGGGGAGCAACCGGGACTCCAACTGGTGCCCATATGGGATGCTGGCACTGTAGGCAGTGGCTTTACCTGACATAGCACAGCACTGGCCCCTCACTCCTGCATTTGTTTTCTTTCTTCTTCTTTTTTTTTTTTTTTTTCAGTCATGGTCAGATTTTCTGCTTTTAGATATATCGAGGGATAGTATGTTAGAAATTTAATCCTTTTATAGTGTGTTATGAGATGGATATGTGTAAACTGTCTTTAAAGCTCAAGTTGTACCATGTAATTTTGAACATGCAAGGAATACTTCACAGCCATTCAAAGTTGTTTGAATAGAGGAGAAAGATCAGAACATGGTCTGAAATTAACTCATGCGAAAGGAAACTTTAGAGAACCTTTAAGACCCTCTGAATGGGAGGTGAGGGGAGTGGTTCTTAGCTCATTTGTGTTTGTTAATTGTCCTAATTGAAGTTCTATTTCCACAAGTGATCTCTACCTACACACAGGGTTGATGTCACCACTGGGTGGAGGTGAAAAATGTCATCTGTCCACTACTCCCTTACTAACAGCTGGTAGGAAGGAGGAGGAGAATTTTGTTAATGTTTGCTGGGTTGGAAGTATAGGCTGCTCATGTGGACCCCAGTGACCCTCTATAAGGTGCATTTTGTTATTAGTCACCAGAACTAAAAGTACAAGCTCCCTTTGTTTTTTCTAATTCTGAACTGATGGGAGATTGAGAAAAATAGGTTCAGTCTGGCATGTCCGGGTTACATGTTCAGAGGCCCCAGATTTGTCTGAGGTGTTTGACTGAAGTTGAAAAGGCACAGTCTGAAAGATTTTTATCTTGCTAGACTGCACCCTTTCTTGCTTTTAACCAGAAGCACAGGGTTTCGGTGGGGCTTTGTTTTGTCTGTGATCATCGGTGTTTCTAGGTTGACCAAGGTCTTTGATACAAATGCGGTGGGTAAGAAAACATAATAGGGACATCATCATTACCATTTTGGGTTCTGAGATGCCAAGGTATTCTTAATTCTCTCAATTTCTGTCTTTCTCCCTCTTCCTCTTTCTTCCCCTCTTCCTCTCCATCTTGTTGTCCTCCTCCTTCACTTCTTTTGTATAATTTTTTGTTCACCTAACAAATGTTCTAGGCTTTTAGTTGAGCTAAAAATGAAAGCCATACATTGATGGACATTAAGATTGATTCTATATCTTTATATTGTTAATTGCACTGTAGTAACCATGGGAGTACATGTATCTTTTCATATTCTGATTTCAGTTCCTCTGTTTATATTATCAGAAGTAGATTAGCTCATTCAAATGGTATGTCTATTGTTACTTTCTTGAGAATCCCCATACTATTTTTGATAAGATTTATTCATTTGAAAGGCAGAGTTACAAAGTGATAGAAGCAGGGAGGGAGGTCTTCCATCCACTGGTTCACTCTCCAAATGACCTCAACAGTCAGAGCTGTGCCAATCTGAAGCAAGGAGCCAGGAGCTTCTGGGTCTCACACATTTGGGCTACCTTATACTGCTTTCTCAGGCAAGAGCAGAGAGCTAGATCGGAATTGGAGAAGCTGGGACCCAAAAAGGTGTCCATATGGGATTCTGGCACTGCAGGTGGTGGCTTTACCTGCTGTACCACAGCGCCTGCCCTTCCCCATACTATTTTAAATACAGAATATGTACAGGGTAAAATAATAATCATGTAAAAAAATAAAACCTCGGCATTTGCAATAAAAAGATGGAACAGTGTTATTATCATTATGCTACGTTTAAATAAGTCAAACAAAGAAAAATTACAGATGTTTTGGATATATATAGTATGAAAATGTATGGATTGCATATTATTTGGCATATCAGTAATGTATATACATTCTTTTCAATGAATTATATTCCTCACATAAAGATATATCTTTCCTTCCTCACTTGATTTTTCAATGAATCTCATGTTATATAGTATTAATAACCCTGCTTTCAAGAAAAATAGTATGTATGTTTACATATATAATATCTACATATGAAGTTAATATGCAGGATATTAATATTTGTTTTAAAAAACTTCAGCACTACTTTGTGAGAAAAGTAGGGGAAATATGTTTATTCCTTATTCTTGCAATGAGAAAAATATGTGTTTATATTTTGAAATTGATAGTTCTTATTAGCTTCAAGGGAAAATATTGGTTTTGAAATAAAATCTACTTCTCTTCATTGACCAATATTGTGCTACTACTATTGGAAATTAAAAGGTCTATTATTTTTTTCATGAATATCAAATAATAATATTCAATGTATCAAAAATCTTTTTATACTCCTGATTTTATGTGAAAAAAATTTAAACAGCTAAAAATAGATAACTTTTTATGCCATAGTGTGTAATTTTTATTTTTTCTAAGATTTATTTATTTATTTATTTATTTTCTTGAAAGACAGAGTTACTGACAGGGGACAAGAAAGAGAAAGAGAGAGAGAGAGAGAGAGAGAGAGAGAAATATCTTTCATCTACTGGTTCTCTTCCCAAATGGCCACAACAGCCTGAAGCCAGAAGCGTGCATTCCCATTAAGGTCTCCCAAATGGATGTCAAGGGCCCAAGGGCTTAGACCATCCTTCCCTTTCTAAAACACATTAGTAGAGAGCTGGATTGGAATTGGAGCAGCTGGGACTCGAACCTGCACTCATATGGAATGCCAATGTTGTAGGCAGTGGCTTAACACACTGTGCCACTATCTTGGCCCCAAAGTGGAAGAACTTCACAATAATTATGCTAAGTGAAAGATCAGACAAAAATGAGAGTAGTTTTTTTAAAATACATATTTATTTATGTATAAAAAAGATATTTATTGATGTATTTGAAAGGCTGAGTTACATAGAAAAAGGGAAAGAGAGAAAGGGATTTTCTAGCCACTGGTTCACTCCCCAGATGATCCCAATGGCCATGGCTGGGCAGGGTAATAACCAGAAGCCAGGAACTCCATGTGCATCTCACATTAGGGTTGTGGGAGCCCACATACTCAGAACATCCTATTCTACCTTCTCAAGCACACAAAACTGAACTGGAAACACAGAAGCCAGGACTGGAACCAGCATTGCAACCTGTGATGCTGGTGTCTTAAGCAGTGGCTCAACCAGCGACACCAATGTTGGCTTCCTAAAGTACACATTTTAAGACTGCGTTTGTGGATCTAAAATGCAAACTGATCTATAGTAACTGAAAATCAATTGATGATTGCTGATGAACCAGAGGTTTGAGCTTAAGAGGGAGGAACTCCACAAGCAAACGAGGGAACTCTCAGCAGTGCTGGATCTGCTCATTACTTTGATTGGGCTAATTTTTAAAAATGTAAACATTTATCTGCACTTATAAAATTGCATTTAAATATTCATTGTTTATTAAGTCCCAATTTTACTTCATTATGTTATTTTATAAGAAGAACTAAAGGAATATATCAAATAGACAAACATTCTCTTGAACTTCTCTGCAGCTGAATTTAATTAATAAAGGTTCACTTGCTCAGCACATTACATGGTATCAACCAAGACTCACTATCACTAGCAACAAGGCTTGAAGAATAGGACTTTTGATGACTTGAGAATGAATCCGTGTTCTTGTTTTCCCCCAGTTTAAAAGATTTTATCAATTTAAAATTCTGGATCAAGGCCCACTGCTGTGTTTCCCATTCTTCTCGCCACATCATATAATTTTTAAATTCAATGTGTCACTACTGAATATTTTTTACTATTATTGTTCCTTAGGTTTTTTTTATTAAATTGTTTAACATATAAATGGAACAAATTTCATGTATCTCATACATAGAGTTTTAAGAACATAATGACACTTCCCACCACATCCTCCCTTCCTCCCTTACTTTCACCCTTTCTCCTACTTCCTTTCTTGTTTTTCTTTTAATTTTTGTGATAATATACTTTTTCTTCTTTGACAACAAGTTTTATCATTAATTGAAGAAGCGTCTAAGGAATAAACAATAGCATTGGGCCCTTAGGCTTATCTAAAACTTAGGAGACATAAGAATATTCTCTACTTAATATACTAAAATTAAGTAAATCTTTGAGAACAAATTTTACTATTAACTTTCATTATACAACTCTTTGAGGACAGAGGACCTGCGTGGGAAGTGAGTGCACAGCGACTCCTGTTGCTATTTTAATAGCACTGCTATGTATGATGTCAGGGATCACTTGACAGGGTGATCTTTACATGAGCTGCCTAGGCTATGGAAGATTTCTGTGTCCACAAATTCCTTCAGTATTTACACAGGTCATAAGCAAAGGAAGTTCTCTCCTCCCTTTAGAGGAAAGTATATCCTTCTTTGATGACCATTTCTTTTCATTTGGGGCTCAGCCACAGAGGTCCTTCATGTAGGATACTTTTTTCCCCAGTGTCATGACTTTCCATGCCTGAAATACTATTGTGGGCTTTTCAGCCAGACCAGAATACCTTGAGGGCTAATTTTGAGGTCAGAGTGTTACTTTAAGAAATTGTCTTTTTATGAGTCTGCTGTGTGGACTGCTTCTCATGTCGGAGCATTCACTCCTTTCAATTCTGTTATTATTACGAAACATTTAATCGTATTTATATGATGGCTTTAACACTTAATCCTATCTATAGGAATACTTTAATGCTTAATTCTATTGCTATGATCACTTTAACCCTTAAAAGTCTTCTCTCTGCCTCCCTTTGGGGATTTGGCATACCATCGCACGTTTTTACCTTAGAGGTAAGTCTCTGGGAATGTAAGCAAAACATACAGTTTTACATTTACAAGCTTCATACATTTCATACTTACAGCTTTAGGAACATGGTGCTTCTTATCACTGTACCTGCCCTCCCACCCTCACTCTCATCCCTCTTCCTCCTCCATCTCTTACTCCTACTATTACTTTTTACTAAGATCTATTTTCAATTAACTTTATACACATGATTAACTCTAAGTTAAATAAAATGTTCAACAAATAGTATTTAAAAAATAAAAAAAAAAAACATGATTCCTCAACAGTCACGACAAGGCTTCCTCAAACTCATTGGTTCTCAAACTGTCAATTAATCTTCTACAGATTGTCTTTCAGGCGTTCTAATATTTCTCAAGTTGCTCTATTATATTAAATGTCTGTTGAAAAAATCAAACTCACAATTTCTTGGACATATGAAATGCAGCAATGAGTGCACATACTGTTGTTACACAGTTGACTTTGCTCCTTCCCTCATGCCTGTAAGGACAGATTTTTGAATGGGCAAATTGAACTGCAAGTGGATAGAAACATTTTGGGAAAGTTCAAATCTATTACACGAACAGCAGAATTAAATTTATATGTGATGAACTAAAGAGCATTAGAACTGTGAAGATAGTTACTTATTAAAGTAGATATATATGACTTAAACAGGAAAACTTCAAGAAGAAATTTGTCTCAGAGAAAAAATCTCCATGGATAGGATGAGGTTTCAAGAACTTTAGCGGTCAATTGAGAAATAAAAGTGTGTCTCCATACAAAAAGATAAATTCTATAGTACTGGATAAATTCATTTTCCATTTTTAATATTTACAAATATAATTTCTTCCAGTAAGATGCATATATAAATAAATATATCAATAGTTATATTATGGCAATATATTGTGGATATATTATATGGTATATATTAACTATGTAATTTTACATTTTATAGTTTATATTTGTGGTGAAGTTATTAACTGAAGATGAGGATAATTTATAATTTTAAACATTTTATTATCCAGCACATTGATTCATAATTATTCATTTGGATGTGTATTTTCACAATATATTGATTACCTTAAAATTAAGGACTTTTATTGTTTATGCTTCCTATAGTATCTAAGAAGATCTTAGTAAATTTACTGATTGAAGAAAACATAAGAATCTTCAGATGACTTTAGTTTTCAACACTCAAGAGTTCTTTATCTTGTGCTTAATCACTGTGCATTGTACATCTGGTTGTTTGGAAGTTTGTTAAGCACTTCTTCACATGCTCACATAGACCCCTGCTAATGGGGTTTAACTTTTCACTAAATGAACACAGAGACTGGTTCCGGAAACTTTTCTCTCCCAGCAATGATGTACCTGAAGCCTCAGTCATTTGCTCACCCCATCTCCACAGGAAGATCCTTTCAGTCTTTGCTCTTCGGGCACCCCACATTCAGAATCTCTTACCACCTCCTTAAGCGTCTTCAGATCTATGCACATGAATTGGAGCCCCTGAAGATTCCAGTTGACACCTATCACTACCCCGTCCCTTCCTGAGGATCTTTTCTACTCCCTTGCCTTTCCTCTTCACTCTGTGAACACCACAGTGCACGCTGAGTGAAGCAAGTGGGCAACATGACAAAAATACACAACCCTCGTCAGTGTCCCCTGTGGAGATTTTGGTAAGCAGAGGTGATATCTGCTGTCATACTTGAAAACACATTTCATCTCCTCTTGCTCAGTGTGGCCTACACAAAGATCTTTGAAAATACTTTCTGAAAGACCTCTAAAACTAAAAGAGATAAAAGGGCCTTCTCTCCTCACCCACTACTTTTCCGGTAGAGACCACCCTGCTAGAACCAGTTACAGCTGACTCCTGACACTGTGTAGAGTTTTGTTTCTCACAGTCAATATGTCAGCCAGAGTTTCCTAACCATTGGTGTTTCCAGGGCCTTTTAAACTCATTCTCTGAGGCTTGACAGCAAAAGAACAAGATGTCAATGCTCTTGAATGTACTCATCCAGATATTGTTTGCCTTACATTCTAAAAGAGATGCTAGGGAAAAAAATTCTCCCTGTTATAAAAGAATAAAGTATGAACATTCAGACCATATGGTATTAGTTTAAAATTCCATCTTATCTGCATGTGCTACCTATATCTACACAAAATATAGATGATGAATTCATCTCACCTACATTATTACTTAGATGACTTCATCTCACCTACACAACATATATCATTTTTGGCTTTAGCAAGCAATATAATCAAAGGCTGAGAAAAGAGAGAGTGGGAAGTGCACACAAAGTTTTAGATTGTTAAATTTAAATTCCTTATGCAGACATAGATAAAGCTAAGGCAATGGAAAGAGATCTTCCTCTGAACAATCTCTCTCTCCCCCGCATCCTACATTATTTTAAGCACTAAAGCTTGAAAAGTTCTTATTCACAGATTCTTCAATTGCTCACCCTTCTTTGCTCCTCAACCTAATTAAAAAAGGTAGGGTATAGATAAGAACACCAATGACCTTGTAATTGAGAAATCCAAGATCATTTTCATGGTTAAATGATTTAATCTCACCCAAGAGCTTGTCAGTGAATATATTGCTTTTATTGAAATTAAAATTAAAATTATAGATCACTGTAATAAGTATGTTGAAAGAGTAAAATTTATTTTATTTTATAAATTACTATTGAACAAATACATTCATTATACAGATAAGTAATCTATCTATATATTTATTATATACACACACAATACAGAGAGAACATGGAAGATAACTGACACTTATTGGTCATGCACTACATGTACAAAATTATATTGACTTGTGACAGATTGTTTCTAAAGATGATTTCTAAGAATTCTTTCAAATATTGCATGTGCGAATCAGAAGTCCTAGCAATAGGTGGGTGTGGCTTTGAACTCGTTTCTTTAGCTATCTTTTGCCAACAGAACACAGGGAACGTGATACTCTGCCAGTTCTGACTTAAGTTTCCAGATGACTAGCAGCTTACAGCTTTCACTCTCATTATTTTGGAATCAGTTGCTGAGTAAAGAGGTTCAGATTACTAGTGACTTACTACGTGAGAACACATCGGGAAAAGCCTAGGCAGTTACCCAACATTCAACCTGCCCCAGGTGAAACAGGACATGATTAAAGGTTTCTTGAATTCTCCATCATCAGCTGTGCTCCCAACTAAAAACAACAGCAGTAATAACCACAGTCAATGTAAAGTTGAGCAGAATAAATTCCAATGGGAGTTTTGCCTTCCTGTAGAATTGTAGGAAATAATAAGATTCGGTTGTTTTTAATTAAGATGTAGTTGTTTTTAAACAATTATTTGTTGATTCTTTAACTCAGCAGAGAAAAATGAGATGGAAAGCGTTGCCTGTAAGTGGGATGCTGCTTAATAGAAACTTAAAATACATAGCAATGGCTTGGAACTAGGCGGTTAGAACAGACTGGATTGGCAAGGAAGAGACTGTTGCTAGAGACTGGAAGAACATGGAGGTGGCTGTAGTATGAGGGTGAAAGGAAGAAAACCAGTGTTGTGTATTGGTGCGGAGTTGGGAAAACTGCTGACGTACTTAGCATAACATACAGAAAATGTATCTGACTAAAGGCAAACCCAGTTAAAATATCCAAAGTGCCAGTTGGCTTTACTACTGTGTATGATAAAATACAGAGGAACATGAAATGCTAAAGGAAACATGGAGTTGTAAAACGTAATTCAGAGGAAACGTTACTATCAGAGGCTTGTTGGATTTTTTTTTTTTTTTCTTTTCATCAGCCTCAAAGTAGAAGATGCCCCAAGCAAAGATTAAGTCCTGGGAATGTCCATTAAAACATGTCCTTAAGAGCAAATTAAATCAAATTTGTGGCTAAAAGACCCTTATCAGGGACTTCAGTAACATTTAAAGACTTCTACCTTACAATCCTTCATGATGAAGAAAAGAATTCTAAGACTATTAAGGGAAACGTCCAATAGAACCAAGACTTGTGGCTCAAAATTGAGAAGGTCCTGACCTGAAGACATTTGTAGGTAACAGGTATTTAAGGTAACCTAATTCAATGTTATTACAGGACCATTCAAAATTGATAGAGGCTACTTGCTGCCAAATGTTATCAGGAAGTAAAAGCCACTCAGCAGCAAAGAAAAGTTTTTTTTAGAAGGAATAATTACTTAAACTTAGAATGGCAGAGAGAAAGACAGAAGGGGAAAGAAAGAGAGATCTTTCACCTCTTGGGTCATTCCCCAGATGCCTGCAACTGTCTTTTCATCAGGAAGCTGAATTGACTTGAACTAGGACCCTGGTATGGTATACAGGCATTCCAAGCAGGGGCTTAACCCTCTGTGTCACAATGACCACTCCAAGAAGTTATTGTTCTTATGATAAGGTAATTCTCATGGCAGCTCCGAGAATGAAGCCAATGGAGACAAGGATTAATGATACATCATTACAAGCCAGTACTGAGCTGTCCTCAAAGAACATTCCCTGCCTACCACCTTCTGTGCTGTAGGAGACTTTGAAGGCAAGTGACAAATGGTTTTCAGATTTGCCATGGAACATTGTTCATTCTCTCTTTGAAAGGAAATCTCTATTGCCCTACCTCTATCTCATGAATAATACTTGATTAAGACTAGACTTTTTCTTCCCTAGTGCAACAAAACATGCACCCAGGATATTGCATCCAAATCCAGACGTTTGCAGATTACAAGTTACAAAACTTCAAGTCTAATGCTCTAATGAGATGAGTTTAGAAGAGTCTATTTCACAAAAGAAGAATGCATGAATGCTTGTAGCAGATTCTGTTGAGATTTAATTCTATAAATTTGACCCCTCTCTGTACATGTGTGTCTTCCTCACTTCAAAAGGTATTCTACTTCATTTTGTGTGAATACTTATTGATTTAAGGATATGATTTACTTAACATGCAATGCATGTAGAACTCTGCCAGTTCTATCCCTTTGTCTTGAGTTTTGCAGCTTCCATTTTTGTTCTCTTACTTTAAGCCTCTTTGTAAGAAAATAATACTCTTCTTCAGAGGCCGTAAAGACATTGAAGGTCAGTTCATCCCTGCTTAAGGCCTAAATCCTTTGAGACAGAAATGTGAGCAACCTACCTTGTACCATCAAAATCAACCTCCCATTCAGCACCACTGGAGTAGGGACAATCAATTTTAACTAAGCTCTGATCATGTTATATAATCAAATAAGCAATATGTTATTGTTTTAATATTTGTGATTATTTGTTACACAGCAGTAGATAACTGACACAAAGAATTTTATATGTAGTATCTCCTTCCTTTCCCAACAGTTCCAATACAGTGTTTCTACCTACAATGCACTGTCTCCTGCTAAACTACAGTGCTGTCCAAATGGAAATACTCAAATATTCAGATGTTTGAACCAATGTGAAGATACACTTGAATTGCCTAAATTATCATCTCATACTCCACTTGGATATGGGTGTTCACACATTCATGATGCTATTTGACCTTTAAGTCTTTGAACAGATATCTATTTGTCTAGGTTAATTTCAAGGCAGTCTATGTCAAATCAAGAGAATTAACTATGTGACCTTTGGAGTTTCCTTCCAGCAGTATGATTCTATGATTAATGCTGGCTCACTTGTTTCATGGCAACATCTAATGGTGTTAACTCAATGTCTGAAAAATTGAAACCTGCAATGCTGTTTTATAACTACCTATACTGAAGAAAAATACAAAGCTTAAACCTTCAAGAGTAAAGAAACGGAGAAATAGCAAAGGATTGGAAAATGAAAATACTGCAATAAGAAGCATGTACTGAGTGGAATTCAAACCACCTGAATAAGTTTTGATTATTAGAATAATATATGAGATAAATATATGAATGCATTCCCTTAGATAAGGGACCAACTAAAAGTTAGATTATGGAGTCATCCCCAGACAAAACTTCACTTATGCTACTTAGTATTACATGATTAAAACTGCTGGACACTGTTGATAATGTCACATAATCAAAACACAATTTTTCTTTAGAAAAATACATTTTATTAACTAGTCTTTATAAAGTATTCAAAAAGTTTATTTTTCTCTACATCTCTAAATTATTTTAAAATGCATATTCAAGGATTTCAAACGCCATAATTTTAGCTCGGTGTCTCCATTCTGAAGACTTAATGGTTAGCAGATGATATAACATAATAGAAACATTTGTAATAAGATATTGATATATTAGTATCCCTTTACTTCTGCAGTGTCTTTCACACTTTCAAGGAATTCACCTCTTATTCTCATCGCTGCCAATCAGAAGAAAGATGACAGAAGAAAGAAACATGGAACTTTTTTCAGATATGAGGAATGAGACATATAAAAATCAATTTTTCAGCATTACTTCATAGAGCTAGTTATTGAAAGTCATATATTTTGAATAATTTTCAGCATTACAAATTCTCATGACTTTATAGTTATAAATGAAATGTATCCAATTACTCTGTTGAATAAACCATAAAAACCTTAATAGGGGGCCGGTGCTGTAGCTTAGTGGGTAAAGCCGCTGCTTGCAGTGCTGGCATCCCATATGGGCGCCTGTTCGTGTCCCAGCTGCTCCACTTCCAGTCCAGCTCTCTGCTATGGCCTGGGAAAGCAGCAGAAGATCGCCCAAGTCCTTGAGCCCCTGCACTCGTGTGAGAGACCCGGAAGAAGCTCCTGGTTCCTGGCTTCAGATTGCTGCAACTCCAGCCAGCTGTTGCAGCAAGTTGGGGAGTGAACCAGCGGATGGAAGACCTCTCTCTCTCTCTCTGCCTCTCCTTCTCTCTCTGTGTAACTCTGACTTTCAAATAAATAAATAAATCCTTAAAAAAGCCTTAATAGTATAAATATTAACACCATTTTAGATTGTGCTGCAAATTAGTGTTTAGTTTGATCATTAGAATATTTCTGTTTATTTTAATTAATAAAATATACATCTATTTTTTCTATTCCATTTTAGCTGGTCCAAGGTAAATAGGCTACAATAAAATCACTGACATCTTGGAATTGCAAAAAGATTTCTTTTGTTTTACCTCTTTGGCAATAATTAATACATGAAGATGGGAGATTAATAATGAGATTGTATCTTTTATAAAATCAGAAATGCTAAGGCATATTCTGATTTTAAATGTGTTGTAATAATTTGCTGCATGGGTTTCATGAATATGCAGGTTATGGAGTAACACATAGCCCTGGCTTACGTACTTCTTGTGTGTTGTCTTTGAAGTTGACTTTGAAGTCGCATTTTTGTCTGTTGTCATAATGTAAATTCTTAAACATTTTAAACAGGGGGCCCCACCTTTTCATGTCACATTGTCTCTCACAAATAGCTGGATTGTGTGGTAATGATTTTGTGCAGCATATATATATATATATAAACCGAATAAATAATATCACATTACTTTTAAAAGTGACGATTTCACAAATGTGTTTATTCCTAGTTCTCTCAAAAGAACATGTAGATTTCATGCCTGGAGCTCACCTAAAAGAACATATACAGCCAAGTTCATTGGTTATCCTAAAGCTGTTTTTGGTCATTTTTGCAGGATTTAACATTTGTCTACATGTCTGAATTTTGTTAGGCAAAATTATTTGGAAAGAAAATAACTGAATCCATACCTTTGGAATTCAATTACATTTTTTAGAATCCTTTAAATGTTTATGTAATTCCCTTAATTCTGTTTCCCAAAGTTTGGATTTTCTGGAACTTATTTTAAAATTCTAAGATGTGGGAAAGTGCACATGAAAGTATATGTATCTATAATCAGACTTCAAAGGTTCTCTTCCTGTTTTGAAGAGCTCTAACTTAGAGAAGTCGCTTAATTTATCTGTTAATGGGAAAAATTACACTTATTGTGGATGGTTGTCGTTAAGATTAAATTTACTTATATATGTGAAGTATTTAGAACAGTAACCTGGAACATATAAATTTGCTTTTTTTTTTAAAGATTTATTTTATTTATTTGAAAGACAGAGTTACAGAGAGAGGTAGAGACATAGAGAGAGGTCTTCCATCTGCTGGTTCACTCCCCAGATGGCCACAATAGCCAGAGCTGCGCCAATCCAAAGCCAGGAGGCAGGAGCTTCCTCAGGGTCACCCATGCAGCTGCAGGGGCCCAAGGACTAGGGCCATCTTCCACTGCTATCCCAGGCCATAGCAGAGAGCTGGATCGGAAGAGGAGCATCAGGGACAAGAACCAGCACCCATATGGAATGTGGCACTTCAGGCCAGGGCTTTAACCCACTGCACCACAGCGCAGGCCCCTTCATGTGCTTTGGTTAAGTTAATCAAGCACAAGTATAAAGATTAATCCATGAGTGTTCACTTGTTGTTGGACCAGAGAGCAACAGGGTCCATTTGAAGATCTGGAAAATTTGAATAAGAGGAATAGACCATGACAACTAATTGTGATTTCTGGAAAGATTTTATGTCACCATTTATTTTCAAACTATTACTGTGAACAATACAATTTATACTTTTTTTTAAAGATGTATTTGTTTATTTGACAGGCAGAGTTATAGACAAAAAGAGGGAGAGCCAGAGAGAGAAGTCTTCTATTGCTGGTTCACTCCTCAAATGGCCTGCTGGGCTAATCTGAAGCCAAGAGACATTAGCATATTCCAGGTTTCCCATGTGGTTTCAGGGGTCCAAGCACTTGGGCCTTCTGCTGCTGCCTTCCCAGGCCATAAGCAGAGAGCTAGATTGGAAGAGGAGCAGCCAGGACAGGAACCAGCACCCATATGGGATGCTGGCACCTCAGGCCAGGGCTTTAACCTGCTGCGCCACAGCATGGGCCCCTATTTTTTAAAGATTTATTTATTGAGTCAAAAAGGCTGAGTGACACAGTGAGGGAAGAACAGAGAGATCTTCCTTCCATTGGTTCACTCCCTAAATGGCCACATCAGCAAAGTCTGGGCCAGGCCAAAGCCAGGAGCCAGGAGCTCCATTCCAGTCCAAATCATGGATGGCAGGAACTTGGACCATCATCCAAAGCCTCCTTAGCAGGAAGCTGGGTCAAAATTGGAGCAACTGGCACTACAAATAGCACTTCACTGTGGGAGGCTGGTGTCACAACTGGTGGCTTAACCCAGTGCAGCACAATGCCAACCTATATATATTGTCTTTTTTCAAATATTTATTTATTTATTTGAAAGAGTTACAGAGCAGGCCAGCGATGTGGCTCACTTGATTAATCCTCTGCCTGCGGGCGCTGGCATCCCATATGGGCTCTGGGTTCTAGTCCCGGTTGCTCCTCTTCCAGTCCAGCTCTCTGCTGTGGCCCGGGAGGGCAGTGGAGGATGGCCCAAGTGCTTGGTCCCGTGTACCCGCATTGGAGACCAGGAGGAAGCACCTGGCTCCTGGCTTTGGATTGGCATAGCTCCAGCCATTGAGGCCATTTGGGGGTGAATCAATGGAAGGAAGACCTTTCCCTCTGTCTCTCTCTCTCACTGTCTAACTCTATCTGTCAAATAAAAGAAAGAAAGAAAGAAAGAAAGAAAGAAAGAAAGAAAGAAAGAAAGAAAGAAAGAAAGAAAGAGAAAGAAACTAAAAAAAAAAAAAAAAAGTGTTACAGAGCAACAGAGAGAGAGAGAGAGAGAAAGATCTTCCATCTGTTGGTCCACTGCCTAAATGTCTGAAAGACTGGGGCTGTGCCAGGCCAAAAGGTTCTTCCAGGTTCTTCTACTAGTGGTTGCAGAGGTACAGAGGCCCAAGTACTTGGGCCATCTTCCACTGCTTTACCAAGCACATTAGCAGGAGCTGGATCAGATATGGAGTAACTGGAAAACCAATTGATGCTGATTTGCAATGCTGGCATCACAGGCAGCGGCTTTACACACACTCATAACACATGGCCAGCTCTGCTACTATATATTGTCTTAATTCAATATAACAAGCAGCTTTGATTATTCTTTCAATATTTTAACTTCTTGATCCTTCTTTCTTAGCACTTGCAAATTCCCAAACCAATATTATTTTTCAACAAATAAAAATAACAAAAACAGCTGTCCTTTACAGTTTTCTAAGACATAGATTACCAAAATATCACACTTATCTGAAGTATACTGGTATTAATTTGATCCCTTAGAGGAAAACAGTTATAATTCCAAGCTCTTTATTTTTTTTAACAAATCAGGCAATGCTATAAAAGTCTGTATTTCACTGTGAATAAATTCAATGACAACTTAAAAAGTAATATAGACATAATGAATTTTGTCAATGAAAAAAAGATCTTTAAAACTGTGAACCTGTAGTTGCTGTGACCCAGTGGTACAGAGGAGACCTTAGGACAACATTAACTCTGCTGGCGAATTGTTCAATAATTCTTTTATCTAACAAACAGTTATTGAGTCATTTCTAGGTTGCAGGTGATATTCTTTGTTCTGGAAATAAAACAGTGAATCAGATAGATATATTTTCTGTGTTTATGAAGCATATATGTATAAAAAAAGATAGGCATTAAGGAACTACATAAATATGGTCACATAAGGGTGACTGGAAGCATGGAATCAGTCAGGAAGGCTTCCTCGAGCAGTTCATATTTTAGTTCATAAGTAAAGGAGAAGTCAGAGCTATAAGCTTATATGTGAAGAAAGTTTCGTTGTGGAAAGAACAAGTGCCAAACCCCAAGGCAAAGCAAAACTTGTTTGAAAAACCGAGAAAATATCTGGGAGCCAAAGTAGAGTGACTAGATGGAAAGTAGCAGAGAATGGGATGGGAGCTATCAACTCATTTTTTTATTTTTTTAAAAATTTTTATTAATATAAAGAGAACATATTTCATGTAATTCAGAGGTACAGTTCTAAGGAGATAACCATACTTTCTTCTTATTTCCTCTACTTTCCCCAAATACCCTCCTTCTCTATTTTCTTTCCACTAATTTTTGCAAAAACATAATTTTAATCGACTCTATAATCACAGGCTTAATTCACCACTAACTATAATATTCAACAAGTAGAATATAGGAAGATCACAGTTTCACAGGAACAATGTCCAAAAAATGATAATCATATCACAAGATGTCTGATTCATTCCTAGACATTTCATGTATTCTCTATTCTCTGAGAAAATATGATATTTGTCTTTTTGAGACTGGCTTACTTCATTAACCATAATGGTTTCCAGTTTCATCAAATTTGTTGCAAAAGATAGGGTTTCATTCTTTTTTATGGCTAAGTAGTATTCCATAGTGTTTATATACCTCATTTTCTTTATCCAGTCATCTGTTGATGAACACTTGCATTGGTTCCATATCTTAGCTATTGTAAATTGAGCTGCAATGAGCATGAGGATAGAGATAACTATTTCATACAATGATGTCATTTTCTTTGAGTAAACTCGTAGGTGTGGGATTGCTGGATCATATGTTTAGAAATACTGACAGATTACTGAGGAATATCCATATTGTCTTCTATAATGTTTGTGCTAATTTAAATTCCCATCAAAAGTGTACCAGGGTACTTTTAACCTACAACCTCATCAGTATTTATTATTTAGGATGATAGCCATTCTAACTGGGGTAAGGTTAAAACTCACTGTGGTTCCTGAAAAATTATTCAGGTGTCTGTTGGTCATTTGAATTTCATTCTTTGAAAAATACCTGTTCATGTCCTTTGTTCATTTCTTAACAAGACTATTTTGTTGTCGCTGAGTTTCTTGAGTTCTTTTAGAACATAGTAAAGAATTTAGATATTAGTATTAGTGGAATGAGAATTAATTGAAGAGTTTAAAGTAGAATATAATATTACTTTATTCACCTTAAAATTTTAGTTGGCTTTTTGAATAACTGTTTTTTATGGTTGGACAAAATATAATTCTCAAAATTGAAACTTGATCAAAATTATATAACACTGTTTTGGAAAATGTGTTTGACCTGTTAGAAAATTTATTGAATCTAAAAATCCTTTGTCTTTCAAATAGGAAGACTATCTGTCTGGAAACCATTTTACTACCCCTCTCTAGAATTTTTTTTTCCTATGAAAACACATTGGTTGATCATGAAAAATTCCAGGTCTAAAAAATGTCTTTAAAATTATATAACTTGTCATAGATTAAGTACTCCTTCTTTCAGAGTGAGACTGACATTTCCAAAATGGAAATCTTATCAGGACAGGCAATCTCCAATTTACAATATTTTGAATAAATGTTCCTTCACAAAACATAAAGAAATCATGGCTCTGCTTGCCATGGTCTTACCTACTTTTGTAGGCATATCTTGAACCATTCTCTCCTTACTTTCTCTAATTTCAACAAAATGCATTTTAATTCTTCATATACACACTATGCTTTCCCTTGAACACCTTATGTGGAAGATTTTTCTCCACTCTTTTAACTCTAATAAATCATTTAATCCCTTATTCATAGTTGTCAACATCTACTTTTATTTGTTTATGTTTTGAGTTTATGTATTTATTTGGAAGTCATAATTACAGAGAGAGGAAGATACAGAGAAAAAGACAGAGATTTTTCCTTACATTGGTTTACTCCCCAAATGGTTGCCATGACTGGGACTAGGCCAGGCAGAAGCCAGGACTGTGAAACTCCATTTGTTTCCCATCTAGGTGACCAGTGCCCAAGGACTTGGGCTACCTTCCACTACTTCCCTATTCATGTTAGATCAGAAATAGAGCAGCTGAGTCTCAAAGTGATGTCCATATGCAACATCAGCATCACAGGTGGAGACAACCTGCTGGTCCACAACATCAGTCCCTCAAATCTACTTGTTTAAACTTTGTACCATTGTGTCATTTTCATACATAGCACCTACCCCTGTGGGTTTTTCAGTTAGTTTTATGTAACAAACAACTATTTATTCCCCATGTATTCCCTTAAAATGAGGATTCATAAATATAACGGCTGTGCCTATATCTGTTGTTTATGCAACTTCAGCACTTTAGTTCTTTAATATGTGTGCATTGGATGAATGAAGGAACCACTGAATGAAAGAATGAGTGATACCAAAGAGAAAGGTAAGATTGGATACAAAATATAGCTAACGAATGGATATGAAAATATTCTCTGGTAGAAAAATTTTCTGTGATTGTCTGATAACAATAATATTTTCCTTTAGCTTTCCTCCAATGAATAATGTAGACACAAGTAAAAATCTGGAAATGCTTTCAGATTTAGTGTTGTTGTATCAGTATCCTCAAAATCATTTCCTTTATCTTTTTCGTAGGTATTTTCATTGCCAGAATCATCATCATCATTGCTATGAGAATGACAAACACATCTCTGTCCATTTTATGCTGGATTAAAATTGAAAGTGTACACACACACACATATACACCAGCATATTTTTTTTTGTATAAAAAGGATTAATGATCAGATAAAGAGGGAGAAAGTATAAATCTAAAGAATTTATTCATGGATTGAGGTTTAATGTTAAAATTTAGCTTTAAAATGGAGCAATAAAATTTGCATTTGCAAAGTTATACCTAGTTTGACACCCTCTGGGCCAGGACAAGCAACAGATGCTCTCAATACAAATCGCAGAAACTATGTAATATTGTGACATAGTTGAATGAATATAAGAATTTTTCTTAAAGGTATTTCCCTTACAAGATATTCACCTTTTAATATTTATTTTTCTTCTCTAACACATGGCTTTATGAAATATGATGTGTTAATAGAACACTTGTATCCAAATAATAAAAGAGTACACAATCCAATGATGGATTGTTATGGGCATCTTTATTTTTCCTTGCAGAAAAACTGCTTAGGATTATTGTTTTAATAAAAATAAAGCAGCATCTGTTCAAAATGTTACCTGGATAGTGAAACTTGATTTGTCTAATGCATTTTATTTGTCTAAAATACTAAAAATAATAGATTAAGTTGGGAAGTCTGTACATGTTTTGCATAACATAATTGATTCACAATCATTTATTAGAAGAATGCATGAATGCAACCTATGAATCAAAAATCTACCTCATCAATTTTATAAATGACTAACAAATTGTTTAGTGTGTGGCAAGCATTTTGCATATCGATTAAAAAGACACTTGACACATCCACATCCTATATTGGAATGTCTGGATTTGAGTCCCGGCTTCACTCTTGATTCTAACTCCCTGCTAATTTACACTTTATGAGGCAGCAGATGTTGGCACAAGTACTTGGTTCCTTGTTTCTCAACTGGGAGACCTGTATGGAGTTCCTGGCTCCTGGCTTTGCCTAACCAAATTTGGGCTGTTGTGGGCATTTGGGGAGTGAACCAGCCACTTTGAGATTAATGTGTGTATGGGTGTTTGTGTGAGTCCATCTGCCTATTAAATAAGTAAATGAGAAAGAAATTACTGCTCATAAAGACAATATTTGAGCTTTGTTGACAAAAAAGAATGTTTCATCTAAAAAGGCATGCTATATTTTTTCCAAAAGGAAAGAATGATATGTGCACAATTCCTATTTACTAATTTCCTATTATTCTGTGTGTGCAGTATTCCATGAGAAGTTCTGATTTGACATCTAACATTTAAAAATAATTAACAAGTTTCTTGAAGCAAATCAACACGTCCCTATCTTTTGTATCATCTTTAAATAACATTCATTTTCTTTGTTAAAATAATAAAATTGCAAATTTATGGGATGAAATGTTACTTTATGTTTTGACTTATGCCTATATTGTGAGATAATTAAATCAAACTGATTAACATATCAATTAAACCACATACTTATCTTTTAGTGATGAAAACATTTAAAAATTACTCTTTTAGCATTTTGAAAAATGTAAAACATATCTGGTCACTATCATATGCAATAGATTTCTATAATTAATTTATTCTATTTAACTGAAACTTTGCAACTTGTGAATCATGCAGACTTGTTTTAATAATAATTTCTAACTCATCACCAAAACCACATATTAAATCATGCACACTATCACCATCACAAAGTTATTCATTAGTAAGTAGTTGACAAAGTCTTGATTTTGTCGCTTGCATACCTCTCACTTTCAAAAAGTTATTGGATTTTTCAGTTTAATAAAAATAGATTCTTTCACTGTATCATGTATCTTGAGATTTCTTTCTTTTGCCCAAGATTCTAACATTTCTAATAGCACTAATCAAAAACAATGAAAGAAGGAAAGCACAGATTCATTAGATATGCATGTAAGTCTAAACATGGATAGATAATGGTTCCACAGTCCTGACTATTTACTCTGAATTTTTTTTCTATTATGGAGTCTCTGTATTACCTCCAAAATGAAAAAGTCAAATTCATTTCAGTTTCTCACAGTCCCATCATTTGCCTAAAATTCACCCTAATTCTTATTTGGTGCCAACATCCTCTCCATTGTAATGCTTCTTCAAGTCTCATTATCTCCTATTGGTTTCATATTATTGGAAACATGTCATTATAAATTTATTACAGCGAATTTCTTTTTTTTACAAAATTTGACTCCATGTTGTAAAAATAAATGTACCTAGACTTGCATGTTGTTTGGTGTACCATTTTATAAAAACAATGTAAACTTTATATATATTGCATGTAAAGTAACTACATCTTAACAAGTCTTTTTTATTTTTAAAATTTAATTACTTTACAGACTAAGAAACAGAAAGTGACATAAACAAAGAAAGAGAACTTCTATCCACTGGCTCATACCTGAAATGCTCACAATACTGGAGGTCAGGCCAGGCTTATGCCAGCATCTGGGAATTCAATCCATTCTTCCACAAGGGAGGCAGAAACTGTAGTACCTAATAGTTTTCACTTAACATAAATGAAATGAAATGTTCCAAGCTAGCAATTTGGTAGAGTTCCTGATTTTATGGAATAAATTTACATATAAAATAAATGTCTTTTCTAAAAATCAGCAACAGCTTATTTTAAAATTTGATAGTAATTTCTGGGATTTCCATTCTGTTTCCTTGGTCTGTGTGTATTTTTTATGTCAGTAACATGCTGTTTTGTTTATGAGAATTTTGTAGTTTGTGTTGAAAATTGATATTTTAATGATTCCTGCTCTATTACTTTTCTTAAAGATTGCTTTGGGTTTTGGAGGTGTTTTCAGTTTCCATATGAATTTTAGAATTTTTCTTTCCGGTTTGTAGAAAGTAAATTGCTTTGGGTAGTATGAACATTTTAATATTAATATTTTAATATTAATTCTTCCAATCTAGGAGTATGAGAAGACCTTTCTTTTTTTCTGTATTCTTCAATTTCCTTCATTAACATTTTGTAACTTTTGTTATTGAGGTCTTTTGTGGTAACTGTGAATGGAATTGCTCTTTAAACTCTTTCTCAATATATATTACAATATTGTAATATTGTACAACATTGTACAATATTGTAATATTGTAATCAATATTATCCAATATATTCATTATTGCTGTATGAAAATACTAATTATTTGTTGATTACGTATCCTGCAACTTTCCTTAATTGTTTACCAGATCTGATAATCTCTTATTTTTTCAAATTTTCTATATATCAAATCTTGTGATTTACAAACAGGGATAATTTGACTTATTCTTTCCTATCTGTATGCATTTTATCTCATTCTCTTCAATAATAGTTGTTGCTAAAACTTCCAGTATTATATTGAATAAGAGCAGTGAGAGTAAACATCTTTGTCTGATTCCAGATCTTAGAGAAAAATGTTTCAGCTTTTCTCATTCATAAGCTGTTGGTTGTGGACTTGTCATATACAACCTTTTTTATGAGGTGGGTAAATTCTATACCTAATTGTTCATGGATTTTTATTATAAATGGATGATGCATTTTATCACATTTTTCTGCATATATTGAGATGGCCATATGATTGAATCCATGCATATAAAGTTAAGATATCTTCAGTAAATATGCCACCAACATACTCTAAAGAAAAGGCAATCTCTTAAATAAATGGTGCTGGGGAAATTGGCTATCCATATTCAGGAGCCTAAGAAAAGATGTCCCCCACTCTGCTATCCATCTATAATTCTATACAAAAATGAACACAAAATAGAATGAAGATTTAAATGGAAGACCTGAAAATAGAAACTACTTTAAGAAAACACAGAAGCGTAGAGGAAACACTTAAAGACTTTGGCATAGCTAACTTTATGTTTCTAATGGCAGTACAAAAGCCAGGCACCTCCCACCAAAAAAAAATTAGACAAATGGGACCATATCAAACTAAAATTTCCTGTATAGTAATCAATAGAGTGAAGAAACAACCTACAATAATGGGAAAAGTATTTGCAAACTGGATATCTGACAAAGAATTGATATCCAACATACATAAGAAACGAAAAAAACTAAAAAAACAAACACTATCAACCTGTCAAGAAATGGACAAAGGAAGTGCTCAACTTCTCTACTGTCAGTGAAATGCAAATCAAAAACACACTGTGGAATCATCTCACTCCAGTAAGAATGATCATTAGCAAACAAACAAAAATTGACAAATGTTGGAGAAGATATGGAGCAAAGGAAGCCACAATACACTGTTGGTGAGAAACAAATTAGTAGAGCTATTTTGGAAAACAGTAAAGTTGTTCTTCAAAAACTAAAAGCAGATCTGCCATATGATACAAAAGATATCCCAATTTCAGATTTCAAAATGAAAGGAATGAAATCAGCATAGAAAGGGGACATCTGCATTCTAATGTCCATTGAAATACTTTTGGCAAGATAGGGAATTAAGCTAATTTTCCATTGTTGGATTAACAGGTAAAGAAACATGGCAAAAATAGACAAAGAAATATTTTTCAACGGTCAGAAAATATACTCCCAATGTATTTATTTATTCATATTTTTTTGACAGGCAGAGTTAGACTGTGAGAGAGAGACAGAGAGAAAGGTCTTCCTTTTCCGTTGGTCCACCCCTCAAATGGCTGCTACACTGCGCTGATCTGAAGCCAGGAGCCAGGTGCTTCCTCCTGGTCTCCCATGCAGGTGCAGGGCCCAATTACTTGGGCCATCTTCCACTGCACTCCTGGGCCACAGCAAACAGCTGGACTGGAAGAGGAGCAACCTGGACAGAACCAGTGCCCCAACCTGGACTAGAACCCGGAGTGCCAGCGCTGCAGACGGAGGATTAGCCTAGTGAGCCGCGACGCCGGCCCAACGTATATTTTTGATGGCATTGAAAGTTATTGTAAGTGAAATAAGCTAGACACTAAAATGCAAATTTTCGTATTCTTATAAGCAGAAGTTTAAATCGCAATTCAAAATATAGTCAATCTAAACTTTAAAAAAATGAGTGGTAGAGGCTTGGTGGGTGGGGGAGATTAGGGATGGAAAGAGCTAGGATAATGCATTCCAGAATTCAGATGGATAAATTACCATGTTCTTGTGTTCTACAGCATAGTGGATGACTATAATTCACAATGTATTATATTCTATTTAAAGAGCTAGATGAGAGGAGCTGGTAGGTTCTAAATGCAAAAATAGATCAAAAAATGGAAAGACTAATAGTATGATGATTTAGGCTATTTATATTTGTTGAAATATTATAATGTATCCCATAAAATATAAAAGTATTAGATGCTAATGTAACATGTTAACAACATGATAATGTAAGTTAAAAATAAATGCATAATATTTAAGAAAATTTTATATGATAATAAAATAGTCATAAAAGTCACATGTCATGGTATATTGAGAAGTGAAAAAAATACAAATATGCAAGATTTTTAGAGAACATTATATAATGCATTTTTGAATAAAAAAACGACAACTTGAAAAAGTTAGACATATTATGTTCATAAATGAGAGGACTCAATATTTTAATGCATATTTTCATAAATAGAACTCAGTATAAGTCAATTTCCAATAGTTTTTTTTCTGAATTTTGACAATCTGGTTCTAAAACATGATGGAAGCATACATGATCAACATAATGAAGGGAATGTGAAATAAGATTGAACATTTGCTTTATGAAATAGCAACTCTATTTTAAATTTACAATAATTAAAGAAACACAATATTCATGTGCAAAAGATAAACAGATCATTAGAGTTGATGAGTCAGGAATAAATGTACTAATATTAGAAGACCTTAAATAGGTTGTAGAAGCGGAATTAAATGAAGTGTTCATTTTGGTGCAAAAAATTTTTTGAAATCCATGAATAAAAGCGGTCTTCAAAAAGTTTATGATGCATATTATGAAATAAATATATAGATTTCAACAGTTTTTGTAGCAACATAACTATCTAATTTAACTCAATTTTCTATGAATTTATAGAAGCATACCTGTATTCTGAAACTAGACATGTTAATTGAGTCGTATTACAAATATGTGGGTGTGCAAGAACCATTTAAAAAATGGTGCTTTGAATAAAAAACTTTTTTTTGAAGATTTATATATTTATTTGAAAGTCGGAGTTATAGAGAGAGAAGGACAGACCGAGTCAGAGACCTTCCAGCCACTGGTTCACTCCCTAAATGCCTGAAATGGCCAGAATTGGGCCAGGACGAAGCTAGCCGTCAGGAGCTTCATCCAGCTGTCCTAACTGGGTGCAGGAGCCCAACCACTTGAGCCATCCTCCTCTACTTTCCTGCGTACATTAGCAGGGAACTTGATAGAAAGTGGCACACCAGGGACGGCACCCATATGGGATACTGGCATTGCAGGTGGTAGCTTCACCTGCTACACCACAGTGATGACCCTGAGAAACAAACTTCTCAGAAACAAGATATATCCTACATAAAATCCATACACAAAACATAGCTTGATGGGCTGGCATTGTGGTGCAGCAGGTTAACACGCCATCTACTACACTGGCATCACATATAAGCACTGGTTCTAGTGTTGGTTGCTCCACTTCCCATCCAGCTCCCCACTAATGCACTTAGAAAAAGAACAGAAGATGGCCCAGGCCTTGGGTCCCTACCACATGCATGGGAGATGTAGATAGAATTCTGGACTCCTGGCTTCAGCTTGGCAGAGCCCTGACTGTTGTGGCCATTGGGGATTGAACTAAGAGATAGATTTATTTTACTCTTCCTGGCTTCTTGGTAAATTTTGCCTTTCAAATGAATAACTTTTTTTAAAAAAAGAGAATATTCCAGTAATTATATGCCTCAATAAGAAATAAATACATGGATATATATCAGACACCACTTGGGACACCAGCATTCTGTGTCGGAGTGCCTGGGTTGATATACTATCTTTCCTTTCTACCCAGCTTTCTGCTAAAGTACATTTTGGAAAGTAGCACATAATAGCTCATGTACTTTGGTTCCTGCCAAAACTCCTCATTGTAGTAATCCTATCGAAGTGCAAAACCCATCTGCTGTTACATACACTGTGGAATCAGTACTCTTTCCATTCCAGTGTCTTTTGTAGCTGGAGATAAATTATGGAGTCTATGATAGATTTTGACTCAAAAGATAGTGACACAGGAGAATGGAGGAAACTAAGCTTTCTCTTTCTTATCATAAGGGTAGTAACTACAACAGCAAAGTCACATCCTTGAAGCAGAATTGGGCATGGAGCAAAATGCAATGTTCTCAACCTGCTAGTGTTGTCAACCATACATTTGCAGAGTAGTTCAGGACTACAGTTTGGTACCCTCTTGATGGATGTGTAGTCTTGAGAGTAATTGTCAATCTCTCTTGCGCATTTTAAAAACAAGCCAATATCTCTTTAAGCTTTTTTTAATTTTGTAAAATAAATTAAATTTTTGATGAATTTTTCAAATGAAATGTAATTTTGGCCAAAGTACTTTGAGATAAATGAAATCATTCGAAAGACAATAGGCATGTAAAACACAACAAGTAGATATGCAGTACAAGAGGCACACAAACACCCTTGTAATAAAAGACAGTAGAGGAGTGCGTTTTTTCAGCCCATATTTATCTTTTAACAGGGCTATGGGAAAATCACTGAGGAAAGTAAGGATTTTGAAAATATAGGTTTCAATCCTAGATTCCTTTTAATCAATCTTTTCTGTAGACAAGAAGAGACCCATATACTTCAAAACCAAAATGAGGACAATTTTTGAAACAATAGCTGTTATTTATAGACAGCATATTGTATACTGACATTTGCATGCAAATCTCAAAGATATTTCCAAATGGTGTTTTTTTTTTTTCCCTTTATGTACTGAAGAGCATCCCACTGTGTAGTGAGGTAGCTGTGTGTGTGTGTATGCGTGTGTGTGTATGTGTTCTCTACTGATTTTCAATGAGTCAGATCGTCAACATTATTTGATCGGTATGTTGCCTGACTCTGGATTGGCTTTATAATAAAAGCTTTAAACACTTAAAAAAATTTTTTTTTGCTTTATGTGTATATAAATTCTGTGAAATATTTCACTTAATGTATGCAACTCTTCTATAACAGTTTCTAGTAATCTTAAAGTTATTGAAAATATATTCTTGCTTTTCTATTGTCCTATTTTCATGTTGTAATGACTTTTGTATTTCCAGATTTTAGTGTTAGAGTTAAACAGTAAAATGAAACAGTGACATTAAGTCTCCTACCTACATGTCCTTGGATGTGATACTGAATCTATGGAGTTTTCAGTTTTGTCAGCTGTAAAATGAAGGCATAAGAGGAAAAGAACTCAAATGCTTGCTCCAATTTTTACATTTTAGTTCTATAACTACAGATTGATTACTTTTTGGCCAGGATAGTACTAAAATAAGCATCTTCTATTATTTTAAACCTACAAATATTTCTTATCTATGAGATTTATTTGTAGCATTCAAGGTAAACTGAAAAGTCACAAAATTAAGGCAAGGAAATTTATTATGGAATAATTTGACCATAAAGAACTGATATTTCATAGCATTTTCTTTCTCTGCATATATTATTTTGCTAACATCTATGCTTAGGGAGTATTTTGTGAATATTATGAAAGACATATGGAAAGAATTACTCACTTGTGCATTATTATATATGTGAATATTTTTGTGGCAACCGAGGCTTAATTTTTATTCTGCTAGTTCTCTACAAAATGTAAAACAACATCTTCACCAGGAAGTTTTAATTAACAACTCTATTTAGATCTTTGTAATATAAAAATATTACATTGAGATACTGACAGAAACTGTACAAGCAAGCTTAGTTTTAATTCCCATCTGTGATTGGATGTAAATGACTTAAGACTCTGGGATATGAGAAGAATGATCAAAGTTTTATTACACTCCTAAAATTTTCCCAAGACTCTTCGAAGGGCATTAAATGCACTTTTTGTTTTTCTCTCTGATATATATGTGAAGTGCATGTTATGACAGTTTCATAGATTAGGAAACTCGGATTCTGATTGAAACACTCAGTTCCATCTGCAATAGATCTGCAAGGTAATTTAATACACATTGCAAGTGTTATTTAATCTTGATAGCAATCCTTTTTAGTTAGAGACTTTTCTCTCCATGCTAGATACCAGAATGATGATATAAATACAGGTTAAACAACTTGTACAAGGTTACTAAAGATGCAAGTGGTAAAACAATGAAAACATAATTCTGTTGGATATCCCACATCTTGCTCATTTTTACTCCATCGTATTTTAAAAGTATTAATTTATTTTCTTGTCTCTTGCCTCTCTATTTTTTACAAGACTAGCTAGTATGAGAGGTGATATTGAGCATTCCAGACATGTATGTGTGCATATATGTACACACCCTTATACAAAATGTGATACTGGGCAATGTCAATTCCATATCAGCTCTACAGCGACCATCCGAGTATGATTGGTTCACCTCAGTTACACAACTGACTCCTAGAGACCGACCAGTGAACATTCTTCACTAAACCATTACATTCTGTTCAACCCCAGAAGGGCCATGAATGAGGAGAAAGTTTTGACGTCAGCATAGCAACTCCACACAATTTCTTATGGAAATAATATGCAAGGTAAGGGGGATCCCATATCAGGTTTCAGGGAATTTATGTTAGTCTTGGATTCATGAGTGAAGACAGATGAGAAGAGAGAAAACTTCAAGCATTTGTGACTTGAGAAAATCCCAGGAGAGACCGGTGAAGAACAGTAAGCCTGGTCACATCAGAGGACATTTGGAATCGAAGACGTCAAACTTATAATTCATGCTGAGGACAAGGATGGGTCAGAAATAAAGATCATTTTATTAAAAAGTTCCCCCCCATAACTTAAAGATTCTGTTACATAGAAATAAGCCAAAGCCACTAAATATTTTTAGAAAAGAGAAGGAAAATTTTTTAGGATTTTATTCAAATTTTTTTTTAAATTTTCATTCTGTGATTTAATATTTTAAATAATAATATTTAAATAAATATTTGTTGAATTAATATTTATTAAATAAATATTAATCTGCAGAGAAAAACACAGAAGTGGACATATGATTAGAAGTAGCATGCAAGTGTCTTTCTTTACCTTCTCAGGACCGAGGAAGTGCTGAAGATTCCTCTCTTGGAAACCCCACAAAAAAGGTACACCTGCAGGCACCATGGCTCACTTGGGTAATCCTCCACCTGTGGCACTGGAATCCAATATGGGCGCTGGGTTCTGGTCCCAGTTGCTCCTCTTCCAGTCCAGCTCTCTGCTATGGCCCAGTAGGACAGTGGAGGATGTTCCAAGTGCTTGGGCCCCTGCACCCACATGGGAGACTAGGAAGGGGCACCTGGCTCCTGGCTTCGGATCGGTGCATCGCTGGCTGTGGTGGCCACTTGGGGAGTGGACCAACGGAAGGAAGATGTTTCTCTCTGTCTCTCTCTCTCAAGTATATAACTCTACCTGTCAAATAAATAAATAATAAATAAAAAGGTATGACCTGATTTGAAATCCATGTGTGTAGGCTGTACTATGGCGCCTCCTTCCTTATCTATCTCTAGATCTCTATCTTGGTAAATACAGATATATTCTGATACTTTATTTTCCTACTGGGCAATGAAAGTATGTACTTGGTTTAGAAACTCCTAGGTTGTATTAAAAGATTGTCTTCAATACTATTCAAGCGCAAAAAGTACAGAAACTTAGTGAGATAGTATCAGGTAGTTTATAATTCATTCATGAAATAAAAGTTTAACATCAAAATTCCATAAGGGTTGAATGTTGTACAAAAATTAGCTTTCAGAATCAAAATTTTCTTATTGAAGAAGCTATATACAATGTTGTAGAGAAATGGAATCAAAATTGTGCAGTCCAAATATTATTTTTTTATTTATTTGACAGAGTTAGACAGTGAGAGAGAGATGCAGAGAAAGGTCTTCCTTCCATTGGTTCACCCCCAAATGGCCACCACGGTGGGAGCTACACCCATCTGAAGCCAGGAGCCAGGTGCTTCCTCCTGGTCTCCCACACAGGTGCACTTGTCCAAGCACTTGGGCCATCCTCCACTGCCCTCCCAGGCCACAGCAGAGAGCTATAATGGAAGAGGAGCAAGCGGGACTAGAACCTGGTGCCAATAAGGGATGCCAGTGCTGCAAGTGGAGGATTTACCAAGTGAGCCAAGACGCCGGCCCCATGTCCAAATATTTATAAACTAAACATTTCTTTTTAATAATGTCTACATAAACTTTGGTTTGCTATTAGCAAACATTTTAGTTGAAATATTTTGAAAAACTCAGAAATGCAAAAGGCATGTGCCAACTAATATCATTAAATCTGAAATAAATGCATGTATAGAAACACATGTGGGCCGGTGCCACGGCTCACTAGCTATGAGGAGGCCGGCACCCCGGGTTCTAGTTCCGGTTGCGGCACTGGATTCATCCCAGTTGCTGCTCTTCCAATCCAGCTCTCTGCTGTGGCCCGGGAGTGCAGTGGAGGATGGCCCAGGTCCTTGGGCCCTGCACCCCATGGGAGACCAGGAGAAGCACCTGGCTCCTGGCCTCAGATCATCGCAGTGTGCCGGCCACAACGCGCCGGCCTTAGCGGCCACCTGGGGGGTGAACCAACAGAAAAGGAAGACATTTCTCTCTCTCTCTCTCACTGTCTAACTCTGCCTGTCAAAAAATAAATAAAATAAAATAAAAAAGAAACACATGTATGTGAATGACAAATATATATGTAAATGTGTACATATATATTTATTATTTCAGAAATGGCATAGATTAAAAAGTCACTGCCCACTGGAAAATGAAGTATTTTACCAGGAGACTGTAGGAAAATGAAATGATATGGCATCTGTAAATGAAAGAATAAAAAACATAGGCAATTTTAAAAACTACCTTAATGGAAATTTATGAAACCCACTACATGTCTAATTTTCTTTCAGAGGGACTGTACGACAAATGTTGCATTGTGCACATTGTGGCCATAGTATATCTGGCAATGTTTATAAAGATTCTTTCCTCATAAACTATTACCAAATTAATTAACTTGTAGGTCAATAAAAGAGGGGAGGAAGTGAACAAATAGCTACATTTTATAGCAGGCATGTGAAAATTGAATGTATTTTATACCTGGAGAAATTGAGGTTCATAATAATTGATGTTCATGAATAAACATTTGTCTCACTGATACACAGTGGCAGAATCACTATTAACAGTTCTCACTGGCATAATAGCAATTCTCCTATTTATTAAATAGCCTTCAAATTTTAGGCCTAATATGGCAGAGTTTTTAAAATTCAAATATCAAATGATAATTTTCAATCAGAAAAATGAAAAATAAATTATTTCAATAATAAATAAATAAAACAAAATACTAGTATATTTAGTATGTTACTAGTACATCTAATATATGCATTTCTAAATATCAAGTTTCTCAGCATAGCTAGGGACTCCTTCTGTCCATATCCTTTTGTGAACATTTTCATTCACCAACAGCAATTTCCTACATCATGATTTTGATTGGATTCATAAAATAATTTCATATTTTTCTATTTATACATCAATGAACACTTTTCATACTTCAATTTTATTATCAATAATATGATGAACAAGTTTTCCATAACAATTTAGTTACATCTCTAATTGATTTCTTATAATATATTAGAAGAAATAATTCTCTTCAATCAAAAAGATATACATTTAACAGGGTCAATATTTGGCTCATCAGTTAAAGACCCATGTGGGACCATCACATCCTTTATCCAAGTGGCTGGATTCCAGTACAGCTCAGTTTCTGATCCCAATTTTCTGTTGTTGTTTTTTTTTTTTTCCTAAATATTTTTTTTATTTTATTTGAGAGGTAGTGTTACAGAAAGTGAGAGGGAGAGACAGAGAGAAAGGTCTTCCTTCCGTTGGTTCACTCCTCAAGTGGCTGCAATGGCTGGAGCTGCGCCAGTCTGAAGCCAGGAGCCAGGAGCTCGGGGACCCTGCGTGGGTGCAGGGGCCCAAGGACTTGTGCCATCTTCTACTGCTTTCCCAGGCCATAGCAGAGAGCTGAGTTGGAAGTGGAGCAGCAGGGACTAGAACTGGTTTCCATGGGGGATGCCAGAGCTGCAACTGGAACATTAACCTACTGTGCCATGGTGCCGGCCCTGTTAATGTGCATCCTAGGAGAGAGTGGATAATATCCCTTATACTTGTGTCTCTGCCACCTGTGCAAGAGACCTGGATTGAGTTCCTGGTTTCTGGTTTCAGCCTTACACAGCTTTGACTATTCTGGGCATCTGGGGAGTGAGCCCGTGGATGGAAGATCTCTCTCCAACTGTTTCTGTCGCTATCTTCCAAATAAAACATGTAAATAAATAAATAATTTAAAAATGATATACATTTCTCAAGTTATTTATATCTTGCTAATTTTCGTAATCCATATTTTACTCATTTAGACTCAACAATAGAATATGAAAGCATGCAGGTTCCCATTCACATATTGCTAAATCTGGGAAAAGATTCTATGAAAAAGGAGTCTTGTCAGTCTTATGTTTAAAAAAATACTCTCTCAGGGACTTAATTGGCATTTCTTTGATTATCAGTGATGTTGGAGTTGCTTTCATTAGCTTATTGAGTTTTTTGCTTATCTTCATTTATAATGTGCTAATTTGAGTCTGCCTGTATCTCTACTGGGATTTTCAGCTTCTTTGAGACCTTCAGCTTTGGTAAGTAAAAAAGTCTGTGCAGTATATGTTTATCCCTCCCACTTCCAGTTTTGGCCTTTATCATTTTAATTAATTTATCATCAGATAATTTATTTAATATAATCAAATTTGTAAATACTTTGAAAGTCTCATGTTTGGTGGGAATAGACTTTACCACAATTTAATTAAATATCTTTCTTTTGCCATATTTCTTAGTTATTTTATGTTTGAATTTTTATATTTAAATATTTAGCAGAAATTTGTTTTGTCATAACAAATTATGTGCTTTCCCCTAATAATGTAACACATTTCCAATAGTCAAAACTGTTTGAATGCTCACATAGTATTTCATTTACCTTATATTTCATTTGATATAATATTATGTTAATGAGTACTGTTATCTGAATACTCTTATGTGTGTATTATCCTCTATTCGTATACAATCACAAAGTAATTAGTTTGAAATTGCTGACAAATGAGTAATAAAATACAGGTTATTAAAGAAACAACGTAAGGCTGGTTATATTTGCCTTAATAAAATATAATGCCTGTTATACACATGTTTGTATAATCTTTGTGAGTATAATCATGCTCTGTGAGTTTGTAATCTTTGGTCCTGTGTGAGTTAAATGTTAGTACCATCCTGTGTTATAGCTTTAAAAAATATTATTGGGCCGGAGCCGCGGCTCACTAGGCTAACCCTCCACCTGCGGCGCTGGCACCCCGGGTTCTAGTCCCGGTCAGGGCGCCGGATTCTGTCCTGGTCACTCCTCTTCCAGTCCAGCTCTCTGCTGTGGTCCGGGAGTGCAGTGGAGGATGGCCCAGGTCCTTGGGCCCTGCAACCGCATGGGACACCAGTAGGAAGCACTTGGCTCCTGGCTTCGGATAGGTGCAGCGCACCGGCGGCAGTGCACTGGACGTGGCGGCCATATCAGGGGTGAACCAACAGAAGGAAGACCTTTCTCTCTGTCTCTTTCTCTCATGGTCTAACTCTGCCTGTTAAAAAAAATATACATATTATTGAAGCAAAAAGCCATTTAGAAAGAAATTAATAAAAGTGATTTCTAAACTCAGGCAGAATGAAAGAAGTAGCTATTAGTCATTATATCTAATTTATATATTGTATACATTTTATATATCACAACTGCAACACACTCATGCTTGAGAGTGCATACGCTCATATCTCATATCTCAGAATTTGAAATATTAACCAACCGCTGGTAAAGCAAAGTTTCTGTTTTACTCTTTCCTTTATGTAATTGAAAAATTTCCTAAAGCCAAGAAAATGCTATACTATAAAACATTTTCAAACAGAAGAAAACAAAGAAATACAAGTGTCCAGCCATAGGATTTTCAAGATAGAAAGCAAGATGCAGTTCACAAGGAAGATAGGTAAATGATATGTTCATATGTCTTACTGCCCAGATTAATTATGTCTTTGATTAATTATGCCTGCATTCGTTTCTTATTTATCTTTTTAATTTGTAAAACCACAGTGATTCCAAGTCAGTTCTATGAGACATACACAGACGGGTGAAATGAAATGAACCGCTTTTGCATCTAACATCTAACTTCAATTTTTACAAGGTGGGCACCACCCAAATGTTTTTCCAAGGTGTAGAGAAAGTGCATACAATTTTCTAAAAAGATTTACACTTTGCTTCATCCCAGGTATTGAAAAATACAAAAGCTATTTGCAGAAGGATTTGAGAGTATCAACTCTTCAGATATTTTCTTTACTGAAGCTTGTTTTAAATTCAGGTCAGAAAAGCTAGTGTAATATTGGAATTGAAAAGAGCAACAGTGTTTTGACATTGTATATCTTGGCATAAACCTTGCCTCATTCACAGTGTGAGATGTCATGAAACTCAACTCAGCATAACATAAAATCAAATGGGTTAAAGGAGTTCAAATAGCAAACATCCAGGTGTCTGTGGTATCCAGCATTTAGTAATCAAGAAGGTTGGACAGTATAATATCATGCCGTGTTTCATTCGGTAATTATGGGATACCTGGTTTTGTGCCAAGGACTGTGTCAAGGACAAAATGATTAATAAGTGAATGATTCAATGACTCATATTTATTGAAAAGTGAGATACTGAATTGTGCTTTTCATAGGTATGGCATTTTAATACTTAACATTAATCTCATGCATCTGATTGTATCTGTATTTCACAGCTATGGAAAGAACACATAAACAATGTTGATTAACTTAGGAACTCAAACAGTAAGTGGCTAGTAAATGTCCATAATGGTTCTGCCTCATCAATAAAAGCCTCATAGTTTTAGTTATAACATTGTCTGTATATTCCATGAAGGGGACAATCAATTCATGTAAGAAATTAATTCGCGGGGCAAGTGTTGCTGCTCAGCAAGTTAAGCTGGAGCTCGGTGTATTTATTTCTTCTATCAGAGTGCCTGAGATCAAGCCTCCACTTCCAATCCGCATAGGAGGCAGCAGGCGATGGCTTAAAAAACTGGGTCCCCGCTACCCATGTGGGATATCTGAATGGAGTTCCAGGCTCCTGGCTTTGCTCTAGTACATTCCTGACTACTGCAGCTACTTGGAGAGTGAACCAGCAGATGGAAGATCTTTCTCTCTCTCCTTCTCTGTCTGTAACTCTACCTCTCAAATAAATAAATAAAATCTATTAAAAATTAATTCATTCATTCATTCATTGTCAGACGTATTTTTTTCATAACAATATGTAAACTATGTGACAGTTAAAAGAAAGATATGTAATTATTCACTGAAAGTATCATTTTTTTGGTTATTGTTTTTTGTTTTTGTGTAATAGTGGGATGCATAGAATGGTGTTTTGATTGAGCTTTGACTATAAACACACCTTTACCAAAGAGTATTTGAGCAGAAACCAGGAACACAATGGGAAATGCATGCCATGTTCCAGGAATCACAGCAGAGGGTTATAAAAAAAGTATCAAGGGATCTATGCAATAAAAGGGTTTGTATGCCTTTTAAAGAAATACAGATTTTGTTTCTTATGAAAAGTAAGGAGTCAAAGCATTGTGGTGCAGAGAATTAAGTGTCCACTTGTAAAATATGGTAAGTTATATTATTAGTGAAAACTCTATATTATTATTAACCATCAATTCCAACTCTTTACACATCCAGCTATCACTTGTTACATATGTAAATACAAAAATTCAAAAAAATAAAATAAGAAATATGGTAAGCGATAGACATTTAACTAAATTATGGTAAAATCTTTACCAAACATATGTGAATTTCAAAGCATTTAGAAATTTGATTATATTGAATTTTGTCTGATGATAAAATTAGTTAAAATGAATGCGTGATTGTCCAGGTGACTCTTCCTTTTTTTTTTTTTTTTTTAAAGGAGTCATTGTGTGGGATCTTTTTTAAAGATGTATTTCTTTATTTGAAAAGAAGTTACATAAGAGAGCAGAGGCAGAGAGAGAGAGATTTCATCCGCTAGTTCACTCCTCAATTGGCCACAATGGCCAGAGCTGCACCAAGCCAAATCCAGGAGCCAGAAACTTTTTCCAGGTCTCCCACATGGGTGCAGGGGCCCAAAGACATGGGCCATCTTCTACTGCTTTCCCAGGCCATAGCAGAGAGCTGGATCACAAGTGGAGCAGCCGGGACTCGAACTGGAGCCCACATGAGATGCCAGCACTGCAGGTGACTGCTTTACCTGCTATGTCACAGCCCTAGCCCCAACTCTGCTTTCTAACTCTTCACAAAAATTTACTAGTTGTATAAATATGTGAACTGCTTTTTCTTGACATACAATCTATTATGTCAGAATTTGGGGTAGCAATTGTCTACTTCTTTATTTCTTTTTGATTTGACGCAACTGAGTGGCTAAGCATGAATGTATGAGACCATAGACCTTGACATATTCAGAGAATGAGAGCAGTGGTGCTAAAACAGACTTCATGAAATTCAACCTTGACATCAGTCGTCCAAATTTTTAATGGATGGCTCCCATCATTGCAACAAGAAGATATCTCTTTATCTCTGGGGATTTAACTGAGGAACTGGATCCCAGGCTTCAGCTTGGTCACCAATTTTCCACACGTTCATGGTGCAAAGTACCATTGTCCAAATATCATTTTTCTGTAGCTCTTTCTACATAGACTATGGACTCTGGAAATCTATTGAAGCATCTCTTTTTCCCTTTATTTTATTAATCTATTCACTGCACTTTTTTCAGAACTCATTTTTTTTCTCATTTATCTATGAAAATGGAGTAGGTCAATAAACTCAGAGGTTTAGGTATTTTTCCTTTTTATTGCATTCTTGTTTTTCTTGTCCTGAACCAGACATGTTAAGTGACAGATAGTGACGATAGGGGTAATAAGGATATCTTGATTCTAAACTAAAAGTAAACAGGCTGTCATAAAAATATGGAATTGAATAGATGACAAACTAAATTCTCTCTCTAAAAGCAATTATTTCTGAGCCTCAGATCTAATAATCTGCAATTCTGAAGGCATAGAGAAGTGCTCATTGTGGCTCAAGCAATTTAAAACAGAAATCCACCTGACAGTGCAGATAGCAGCTGAGGAAAAAATGTTTCTTTGCTCTGAACAAATAACAGATATCTGTTGTAATACTTATTGGCTCTCAATTTATTATAGCAATATTATATAATCATCTGTGTCATCAAGCAATAGCTTTCTTGACTAAAATGACCATATTTTTGACAGTAATATAAAGATAACTGACTGATTACAACAATGTCTTTCTCCAAGGAAAGCACATGAGTCATGTTAGGTATGCATTTGTTAAGATAATTTTAACTCTTTATAGGATTTTATTTTTAAATGATATATTTAATTATAGAAGTATCTATGAACTGATAAATATCTTTATTGTATTATAATTTTCAAAATGACTTGCTGAGAATAATGTGGCCGAAAGGAGAGTCAATGTGCAATAACCTTTCTATACTCTGTAATAGCTCTAAGTGGAAACAGATCTATATATTTTGAAATGCAATTGTGAATCAGAAAAGTATTTTATCACTTTTAATCCCCAGCCAATGAATAGTTCTTATTTCCCTTTTAACTTCAGAGACAAGAAAGCTCAGCGTTGAGAGATACTTGCATTCAACATGGATTCAGAAAATATCATGGTCCAGATTCAAGCATGTATAAATCATAATCCAAACCTGAGATATATTCCGCTGTATCACCTCCACCTCCTGAATTGTGTGAATCCAAAGTATACTTATTTTCATAAAGCTGTATTTATTTATTTGAAGGGCAGTTACAGAGAAAGGGAAAAACAGAGACAGAGAGATCTATCTGCTGGTTCACTCTCCAAATGTCATAAGAGCCAGAGGTGAACCAGGCTGAAGCCAGGACCTTGGAGCTTCTTCCAGATCTCCCACATGGGTGCAGGGTCCAAGCACTTGGGCCATCCTCTGCTGCTTTTCCAGGCGCATTAGTTGAGAGCTGGATAGGAAGTGGAGCAGCTGGAACTTGAACCAGCTCCCATATGGGATTCTGGCCCCATGGCCAGCAGCTTTGCCCACTACACCACAGCAACAGCTCCACAAATGTATTTATTACTGAAAAAGCTGATTAAATAGGTAACTCCATCAAAATGGAAAGTGAAAGTAAAGGGAATTGTGTTTATGTAATAAAAATAATTTGCAGTTGTGTCAAGATTATGTATACCTTTGTCTGTAGTTACTATTGTCTTCCTACAATACCTAAAAACAGTAAATTTAAATTATTAATATATAAAATCAGATATCTAAAGCTAGAAAATTTTGAATTTTCACAACACATTCATTTTCTAAAACTGCAAATCATGCTTAAGGAAGTAAGATTTAATATGCACAGAAGGCAAAGCAAAAACTTAAATAGTTTTTATTTAATAGGAAGTAGATCTGACTTCTTAAACTTGAAAAAAATCCTGAAAGTGTCCATTGTTTATCCAAAGTAGAGTATTCACATGGAGTGACTAAAGTATTGCTTACATTATGATAATGTATATTTTACAATAAAATTGTCTCCTATGAAGTGTGTCCTACATGTATCTTTCTATTCAAATGTGTCTGACAATGAGTTTTTAGTACTTTTGTATTCATTACTTTAGACATTTTGTTCTTTCTTTTTTTGGTTATAACTGTAACTGACAACTATAATGTAGAATTATGTATTATATAACTATTACCTAGAATTAGAGGAAGTTAGTTCTAAGTGCTATGGGATTGAAAGGCAAAATGATGATTGTGAAATCATTTATATTATAGGCATATAAAACATATAAGGAATCAATTTTGTGAAAAATAAGTCAAGTTTTTGGTAGATATATGCAAGTCTACAAAATGTTCACATTTGAAAAGTGGCATTTACTGCTTCAGTAGGTAAATGTATTGTACATTGGAGAGGTAATAAGAAGTTCTTCAAGTTTAGCAAGGAAGTAGGCCACACTTAGTTACCAAAAAAAAAAAAAATTTTTCATGACTTCAACCTTTCTCTCACCACTAAACTTCATGGGGCTTTTCGTTAGAAAGTGAAGAAACCCTAGACAAAAGCACTAATTCCAAGGAAAATTGAGGAGGACAAAATAAAGTAACCTAGTGATTAATATATGACAAGGATGCTTTATATGTATTAGTTTATTTCAGCTAAATCTTATGCCTCCAAACTCAATCTCCCAGAATTCTGTTCGAAAATAAAAGTTACATATAATCATCAGACCACCTGGCAGTTTCAGGATGTTTTGTAAATAAAGCCGACTGGCAGCACATGGTGGTTGGAGAAAATAGAATATTTTCCTTTCTCTACCATGTTAATAGCAGGTTTACTGTCCTCTCCCCCTGTACATGTGTATTCTCAGAATTGCTTTCCAAGAGATGTAGCTAGTGAAGCTATTTAACAAATAGATTACTTGGCATATTTCTTTATACAGAAAAAAACAGATCGGAGCTGCCTCTTTACTTAATCATTGCTATCCCGTACTCTCATAACTGTCAGTGCTGTGTGCCCTTGCTCTTTATTCCATTACCATTTCTTGTCTTTAAACAATGATGTACAACGTGGACATTGATCATTAATGATTTTATTGTATTAGAAGTGTAAAGGTTCATAAAGCCTTATTTCTTTATTTTAAGAGGGAGAAAAAGGTTCTTAGCTAATTAGAGATTTATCAAGAGTTCAAAGGATAATAAGCTCAAAACAGACATTCTTCTAGCAGTGTACTTTATCGTGATGTATTACAAAGCCATGATCACAGTATGAGGTTGAGTATGTCCAAATTTCCCTTTCCAAGAGAAAATGCTACATAATGCAAAAAGACAAATTTTAAAAATTGCATAATATTTCATTAAACAATGCAATTACCAAGGTATTCATAAACCAAATTTCCAATAGTCTAATATTTTAAGGATAAGCATTTTAGTGGATATATGCCCATATGCTTGAAAAAAATTTTGGCTTTGAGAGCAGCAGATTGACTAAATTTTAAATCTATGTGCACCAGTGTTTCATTCATCTCTTCCTAATATGATGGTCTTGATCGTTTTTTGATTAACATGAAAAATTCTATTGGTTTGTTTGGGAAAAAATTTCTTTTTGGTCTTCTAACTCTTCTGTGTGAATTTTAGGCATGTCATTTCACTTTATCTGGCTGGGAACTTATTTGATTGCAGATTGAGTTGTGTTGGGGCCAGCACTGTGGCGCAGAGGTTAAAGCCCTGGCCTGAGGTGCCGGCATGATATATGGGCGCCGGTTCTAGTCCCGGCTGCTCCTCTTCCATTTCAGCTCTCTGCTGTGGCCTGGGAATGCAGAAGATGGCCCAAGCCCTTAGGCCCCTGCACCCACGTGTGAGACCCAGAGGAAGCTCCTAGCTCCTGGCTTTGGATCGGCTCAGCTCTGGCCATTGCAGCCATCTAGGGAGTGAACCAGTAGATGGAAGACCTCTTTCTCTGTCTCTGCCTCTCTCTGTAACTCTGTCTATCAAATAAAAAAATAATAAAGTTATAATAATAAAAAATGAGTCGTGTTAAATACTTTCAAGCTTCTTTTGAAATCTGTACTATTTACACTAAGTGAAGGTTGTAATAATTAAATTCCTTAGTTCAAAAAAAGAGACACTCTGAAACCTACCTATTTTTAACCTGCAAGTGTGTATGCAAATAAATTAATAGCCATTAAATATTGGATCACTCATAGTAAGGAAAAATGAATGAGATTTTAAATTTCATACCAAATTTAAAATTCGTAATTTTATAAAATTATGATTTTTTTATATTTTAAAATGATACAGTTTATAAACCAACAACCTTGTGAATGGATGGTTAGGATTTTGATAGAGAAGATAATTTCACTGAAATGAAAATGTATACCATTTCCTTAGAAGCCAAACCATTAAATCTATATTTTATTACCAAAAAACAAAAAATATAAACATATGATTAAATTGGATTACTTTGGGTAAATTCATTTCTACTTCTAATACAATGTATAACAATATATATTAACTACCATTTTTATTGAGACTATTTTATACAATCTGTATGCAGTATATTGAGCGAATTTCTTAATTAACTAGATAATCCAAGGTAAACCATGTTCTGTATATAACTGGCATTTTAAAATTACCAATGTGATACATACTGTATTTTTAATGTTTTTATTTATTTACATTCAACATTATTGTTGCTATAATTATTGTCTAACAGTTCCTGTGCTTTTATTCCTGAATAGATTTCATTTTGTATTTTTATTCTGTTTGTAATATAACTCAAAGTTCTCATTATAGCTGTGTGTGGCTATCATTTGGGGGCATGGCCCCAAAGCAACATATTATATATTTTCGATTCACTTTAAGAATATTAAGTCTAATAATTCATTGCTTTGGTTTGTTTATTTTGTTTCAGAATATTATGTTCATTGAAGAACATAGTTCATGATTTAATGTGTTTTTTTTTTCACCCAGAAAAGGGGGTAGAAGAGAATTTAGTATTTTATTTATGATTTCATGTGGAGGAAAAAGAAGAGCCCTTTTAAAAATTACTATTTGTTTTGGTGGCAGGTTTTCATGGTCGCAGTATACACACATTAGAGTATTTGGCTTTGATACTTGCCTTTGGCTCTTGCCTCTAGCTGCCAGCTTATGCACATCGTGGAAGACAATAGTAATGGTTCAAGTAATTGGATTCTTGCCACCTATATGAGATACCTGGATTTAGTTTCTTGGCTCCATCTTTTACCCTGGCTCAGCCTGGCTGTTGGATGTAACTGGGGAGTGAACTGGCAAGTGGATGCTCTCTGTTCTATTAGTGTAGTGTGTCTTTGTCCCTCTCAAAAAAAAAAAAAAAAAAAAAAATAGAAATAAAAGCTTTAGGCATTTTAGACAAACAACTAAAATCCAATGATATTTATGTTTGATAGTTTCCGACAAATCTAAAAACCACTAAAAGCAATTAAATTCTATATTTTAATGTGAAAATTGGTAACAATAGTGCTTTTAAGTATTCAAAATCACTTTTGCAGTGGGTTGATACATAAAAAACCTCACTGGCCTAAACACATTGCAAAGGTCATGGATAATGCTTGGTAATGAATTATTGCCATGGGGCCCGCAGTGTGGTGTAGTAAGCTAAGACTCTACCTGTGGTGCTGGCATCCCATATGGGCTCTGGTTCATGTTCCCGCTGCTCCTTTTCCTATCCAGCTCTCCGCAGTAGAGGTTGGCCCAAGTGCTTGGGCCCCTTTATGTGCATGGGAGACCTGGAGGAAGCTCCTGGCTTTAAATCAGCCCAGCTCTGGCTGTTGTGGCTACTTGGGGAGGGAACCATCTCTCTGGCTCTCCCTCTTTCTGTCTGTAACTCTAACTCTCTAATAAATAAATAAAGTTTAAAAAAAAGAATTAGTGACTGTGATAAAATCAGTTACACAGAGGACAGCATCAGAATACTCAAGCTAGTGGATAGTATTGACAGAAAGCAAAATATTTTGGCATTTTTAATGGTAAGAATAAGTAATAAGTAATTTTAGGCTGGTTTTTTTTTTTTTTTTTTTTTTTTTTTTTTTCCAGAGTGTCTTGGCTTTCCATGCCTAAAATACTCTCATGGGCTTTTCAGCCAGATCCAAATGCCTTAAGGGCTGATTCTGAGGCCAGAGTGCTGTTTAGGACATCTGCCATTCTATGAGTCTGCTGTGTATCCCACTTCCCATGTTGGATCATTCTCTCCCTTTTTTATTCTATCAGTTAGTATTCGCAGACACTAGTCTTGTTTAAGTGATCCCTTTGACTCTTAGACCTATTAGTGTGATCAATTGTGAACTGAAATTGATCACTTGGACTAGTGAGATGGCATTGGTACATGCAATCTGGATGGGATTGTGTTGGAATCCCCTGGTACATTTCTAACTCCACCAACTGGGGCAATGAAAGATCTCTGTGAGTGAGATCCCAGTAGAAAGAACGGGCCATCAAAGAAGAAGGTACCTTTCTCTGAAGAGAGGAGAGAACTTCCACTTTGACTATGACCTTGTCTAAATAAGATCGAAGTCAGCGAACTCAAGAGGCTTCCATAGCCTTGGACACTCATGACTAGAGCCTAGGGAGATTTCTGACACCATAAACAAGAGTGTCAAATTGTTAAGTCAACAATAGGAGTCACTGTGCACTTACGCCTCATGTGGGATCTCTGTCCTTAATGTGTTGTCCAATGTGAATTAATGCTATAACTAGTACTCAAATAGTATTTTACACTTTATGTTCTGTGTGGGTGAAAACTGATGAAATCTTAACTTAATATAAACTAAATTTATCTTCTGTATATAAAGATCATTGAAAATGAATCTTGATGTGAATGGAATGGGAGAGGGAGCAGGAGATGGGAGGGGTACGGGTGGGAGGGAAGTTATGGGGGGAAAAAGCCATTATAATCCATAAACTGTACTTTGGAAGATTATATTTAATAAACAAAAGTTTAAAAAAAAGAATAATTTTGATAAAAAACAAACATAATTTGTGTTACAAAACTGAAAAAGTTTTACTGACTAACCAAAAGGATACAAAAATATGTCCAAAATACACTAGACATTTGATGAAATAAATCAATAAGAACATCAAAATATGGAAAGCTTTTTTGGTGATGGATTGGAATAATCTGTCATTAAAATGTCTAAACTATTTAAAGCAATTTATGGATTCAGCACAATAGCTATCAAAATACCAACAATCTTAACAGACTGAGAAAAAAATTTTGAAATTCAAATCAAATCACAAAGACACAGAGGATCTGAAGAATTTCTGAGCAAAAAAGTCAAGCTGGAAGCATCATAATACCATAGTACAAATTACAAACTTTCATAATCACAACATGATGGTACTGGCATGAAAACTGACACAGAGATCAATGGAGCAGAATAGAGAGCCCAGAAATTAATCCATGTATATACAGCCAACTAATTTTGACAAAAGTGCTCAGACCACACATTAAAGATAATCTCTTCAACAAATTGATCTAGCAAAACTAAATGTATATATGTAGAAAAATCAAATTAGTTCCCTACTTCTCACCTTATAAAAAAATCAACTCAAGGTGTATCAAAGACTTAAATTTCAGACCAAATGCTGTTAAGTTGCTTCAAAGAAATGTAAGGGAAACACCCCAAGACATTGGTTTAGAAGATGATTTCTTGGATAAGAACCCCCAAAGGACAAGAAACAAAGGCAAAACTGAACAAATGGGATTCCATCAAACTTAAATCTGCACAGCAAAGGAAATGATCAATAGAGTGAACAGATATCCAACAGAAAGTGAAAAATATTTGTAAGCTTCCTATCTGACAAAGGATTAATATCCAGAATATATTAGCAACTTCAAAAACTCAACAACAAAAAATAATCAATTCAGTTAAAAACTGGGCAAAGGCCATCAATAAACAGTTTTCAAAAGAAAAAATAGAAATCTCCAACAAATACATAAAAGATGTTCAACAGCATCAGCCATCAGGAAAGTGCAAATCAAAACCTCAATGAGATGTCACCTCACCATATCAGAATGGCTATTATACAAAAGACTGAGAGTTACACTAACACACTGTTTGTTGGAATGTAAATTAGTGCAGTCACTGTGAAAAAACACTATGGAGATTTCTTAAAACACACACACACACATACACACACACACACAACCTAGAAACAGGCTTTCCATACGAGCCAGAAGCAGCAATCCCATTTCTGGGTATTTATGCAAAAGACATACATAGCTGGGATCAAAGAGAAATCTGCACCACCATATTTATAGCTGCACAATTCACAATAGTCAAAATACAGAATCAACCAAGGTGTCCATCATTAGACGAATGGATAAAGAAAATGTGATACACACACACACACACACACACACACACAATTGAATATTATTCAGTCTACAAAAAGTAAAATTCTATGATTTGTACCAAAATGAACGCAACTAGGGGACATAATATTGAGTGAAACATGCTAGACACACAAAGACAAAAATACCACGCGTTCTCCCTTATATGTAGGAGCTAGCATTTAAAGAGAAAAAAAAGCAAAAAACAAGTAAAAAAGAATGTGTGTCAACTGCAAGTCTAATTTGTCAAAATTTATTTTATATGTTGTCAAACCAATGGTTAAGAGTGTTACACAACTAAAGTTTTAATGATCTATAATTACTTTAGAATTGAATGTATATTGGTGAAATGGTCATCTTTCCATTTGGCTGTTATAGTTCTTGCTATATTCCTGATGAACTAGAATATTTGCTTTTATGAATAATATATTTTATGAATAATACACATATTTGGTTTTAATCCTTTATCATTTTGGAATTCTTCTGTCCTGTATCAACCCAGCAAAATTCTACCTAGTTGACTCTACCTTTTTAATTTTCTTCAATGACATTTATTGTATCTTGATTTATGTAGCACATAAACATTATTTTTAAACAACTTTTTTTGTCTTTTAGAATTAAATGCTTCATTGTAGTGTAGATTAAAAATATTTTATCTCAAATACTAAAAAGGAAAAAGAAAAAGAATGGGGGGGTGGGAGGGAGGGAGGAAGGATGGTAGCAGGGAGTGAAAGAGTGGAAGGGAGACAAGAAAGAAGGGAAAAATCATTATAAACTCAGAATTGTATCTTTGAACTATACTGAACCTATTAAAACACTAAAATTAAAAATATACTAGTCATTTGTTTCCTCATATATTTTTAATTTTTATGTATTTATTTTATTTATGAGAGAGAAAAAGAAAGATTGAAAGAAGAGAAATCTCTTATCTACTGGTTCAATTCCAAAACGATCATGATATCAAGGAACTCGTTCAAGCTGAAGTAAGGAGCCCATGACTCAATCCTGGACTTCCATGTGGGTGGTAGAAACCCGAATATCTGAGCCTTTATCTGCTGCCTTCAAGGATCTGCATTAAGAAAAAATTGAAATCAGGAGAGGAGTCAGGACTTGAACACAGATTCTATGACATGGGATGAAGGTATCCCAAGCTGTAACTTAATGATGGATCAAACACTCACCCTTGGTATTTCCTTTTCTTGATCACTTGACTGTGTATGTTAAAAATACATTTCCACTAATATTTTTATAAACAATTACATAGAATTTTTAATGAGGTACCACATTTTACTATTTTTAAGAATTTTTAAAAGTCAATTTAATGTTTATGTTTTACTAATCCCTAATCCTTTCAATATGCAGATTGTTGGTCTTTGTCAGTTTCAAAATATCTTTCCTTCCTTACATTCTCTCTTACTATTATTCCAATCTTATTATCAACTCAAATGATGAGTTAACTTTGTTGTTAAAATCAATAGATTTTTATTGAACAATCATATTCACTCCATCTACTTCAACTGCCACACCTTTCTTATAACTCTGAAAACTTTGTCGCAAATAAAACCTCAGTAAATGAGATTCAAATTCACATGCCAGTACCCTTATCTATTTATCTCCTCTCCTTTATAATTACATATCCAAAGCTGTATGTTAAATATGTCAGTAATAATACTGTCATTTGTTTCTCCTATGAAATAATCCCAGTTTATCCTTGATTCTTCCTTGTCCTTATTTGATAGATATATTAGCATTCAACTATATGTCTGAAATATTTCTCTAATCTACTCCTAGGATCTCTCCTTCAGAGCAAGTCTCGTTATCTCTTCTGAACTATGTAATAGCTGATTTGTGATTCTTTATTATCCCCTGTAGTGTGTAACCTGAACATTGAAGTCAGAAATATTAACTTAAATTACATGTTTGAACAATATCTCCTAATGTCAAAAAATATTTTCATTAATTCCTGCATCTAGAAGAAAAGAAAGAGTGCAAGTTCTTTTGTGACCAGTGGCTTTATGATCTGGACTTAATTTATATTCTCAGCTTTTTGAGAAATGTCTAGCAGATTATCTTTTATGAATAAGCTATGTATTTGTTTTTAATTCTTTATCATTTCGGAATTATTCTGTCCCAGCCCAGGAAAATTCTACTTAGTTCACTCCTCCTTTTTGATTTTTTAGTGAAGTTTATTGTATCTTGATTTACATACACACATATACATTATTTTTAAACAATTTCTTGTATTTTAGATTCATGAAAAATTGTGACTGTTATGCAGTGAGCTTCCAAATATCCCACACTCAATTATGTCTATTGTTAACATCTCACACTAGTATAATTTTTTGTTATAATTAATGAACCAATATTAATTAATTATTAACACATTCATACATTATTCAGATATCATTAGGTTTTATATAATGTCCTTTTTCTGTTTCAGGACCTCATCTAGGTTAACAAATTACGTTTGGTTGGCACATCCCCTTAGGCTCCTCTTAGTTATGACAGCTTCTAAGACTTTCCTTGTTTTTAAAGACCTTTAGAGTTTCAAGAAATATTTATCAGTTATTTTATAGAATATCCACCAGTTGAGATTTTTCTGATTTTTATTCTCATGGCATTATGAGCTTTGGAGGAGAAATACTAAAGAGGTGAAATGTCACTTTTATTGCATCATATCAAGGGTGCATGCCATCAGCATGCTGCAAAATTTTTGACCTTGATCATATGGATAAAGCAGTGGTTGTCAAAACTTTCCACTGTAGAGTGGTGTTTTTTACTAATCCTGCCTCTGCTCTGGATTTTCCACAATAAAATTTTTGGAAGTCACTATGCACAATCCCCATGTAAAGAACAGATTATATTTCACATCTCTAAGGGCAAGAAATTAAAATAGTAGCAACTCTTCTGGATAAAAGATGTACCCATTCTTCTTCATTTATTCATTAGGAAATTTGTTTCTATTACTTTGAAATATGTATGTCTTTTTTTATCCACTATATATATATATATATACATGTATATATATATATACTATTTTATTAATTTTCTTGCTCAATCATGGTTAATAAGTGCTTTTTTGGTAAATATTTATTTAGTTGAAATACAGAGTTGCAAAAAGAGGATGGGGGGAAGAGAGAGAGAGAGAGAGAGAGAGAGAGAATCTATTCACTGGTACACTCTTCAAATACAACTGCTAGGGCTGGGCCAGTCTGAAGCCTGGAGCCAGAAGCTTCTTCCAGGTTTCCCACATAGGGCAGGAGCTCAAGCACCTGGTTCATCTTCCACTGTTCTACCAGGCATATTAGCAGGGAGCTGGACAGAAAGTGGAGCAGCTGGGACTTGAACCAATAGTGTATGGGATCCCTGCATCACAGAGTGGGTTTAGCCAGCTGAACCACAATGCCGTCCTTCAATGAGTGCCTTTTCAAGCTGTTTTTTGTGTCCCTTTGGTCACCATGTCTGTGTATATCTATGGTATTTTTATTTACTTGTTTGAATACCTCCTTACTTTATGAAGCTACCATCTTATCCTTGTCTTAGAATCACACATTTCTTTAAGAAACCCTGATTCCTTCCATTGGAGAATGAAACTAAACATCAAGATCCAGGTGCAAGCTATGCTAATTACTATTGTTGCTTCTAGGTCCTTTCAACAGATAGAGAAAGGAGATATATGTGTATATACTAAACCAGAGGCTGCATAATTAATTCTATATATCACCATCTTTGTAGCAAATTAAATATAAATGTATACTGACACATCCAAATTAACCCATTACCACCAAGTGAATAATTCTGACCTCTTCCCCTCTGCAAAATTCCACCACAACAGGGAAAAAAGTGATTCCTAGCAATCATATACTTAATTGATCGATTCTAGTAACATATTTAGAAATATAAGACTTGTTAAACTTATAATCTGTTAAAAATAACTTTGTCAACAAGTATAGAGTGCCTTTGCAGAGTTAATTTTGCCTTTCACTTTACGGACTGCTCATTTGCAATGTTACTTATGTCAGCATGTTCTTGATCATTCCCTTCACTGACATTGTACATTTGAAATGCAATTAAATCACTGTGTTTCATTCTGCCTTCCATCTTGGGATTCTTCAACCTTCTAAATGATTTCTAAATTTTTCATGTGTTAAAGTTTTTCCTATGTGCTGCATAGTACTCTGGTTTTTAAAAATTGAAGAGTGTCATGTAACCTTCCTTGAAGGATTGTGCAGAATTGCTTCAACAACCCTCAAGATATTTTTATGTTCAACCCTCCTTTTTTCCCCCATGAAGCTCTATCAAATAAGAATAATTCTACAGAGTCTAGCATTGTGGCATAGTGGGCTAAGCCATCACCTGAAACACCAGCACTCCATATGGGTGACAGCTCCAGTACCGGCTGTTCTACTTCTGCTCTAGCTCCCTGCTAATGACCTGGGAAAATCAGCAGAAGATTCTCCAAGTGCTTTGGCATGTGCACTCATGTGGGATATCCACATGAAGCTGCTGGATTCGTCCAGGCTCAGCCCTAGCTGTTCTGACCATTTGAGAAGTGACCTAGAAGATGAAAGATCTCTGTCTTCTCTATCCCCCGACCCTGTAACTTTGCTTTTCAAATAAATAAATATTTTAAAAAATGATTTTACTGAATCCATATTTTTTTCTTTATTGAGGGTGTTCTTAGACCATACAGTGTGTAGTATTTGCTCAATAATTGTCCCATGTTTGAATGCATTACAGTTTGTTTAATCATTCACTTATTGAAAAACATTGCAGTGCCTTCCAGTTTTAGAAGATTACAGCCACTACAGAAAAACATTTATATAGAGCGTTTTGCTAAGTTGTAAGCTTTCAAATCAATTGAGACTATACCTAGGAGCATCTTTGCTGGGGTGCATGGTAAAACTCTGCTTAGCTATGCTAAGATATTGACCGTCTTTCAAATTGGCTGTACCACTTTGCGTTCATTCCACAATGAGTGACAGTTCCCGTTACTCCACATTTTCACTAGCTTTTTTTTTTTTAATATCAGCCATTCTAATTGGCACATAGTAATTGGCAACCTGTATTGCTGACAGTTCTTTGTGCACAGAGCTCTGTGGTCCCATTTCTCACTCTAAATATTTGTTTACTTTCTAGTCTCCAGGATTGAAACTGCGTCCTTTATGGCAGGTCATGTAACTTTCTCACCACAAACTCTCATTGTCTTGCCATACTGAAGTGATTTTTAAATAAAGGCAAGAATGAGTGAAAAAAAAGAATTTTGTCTAATCAATAACTTCAAAAACATATTTAAGAAATACAATTGTATTAAGAATACAATTTTTAACAATAATTTGTACACCTTATGTTAAATATCCAGTTCATTTGGACTAGGCTTTTCTCTGCCCTATATTGTTATTCTTTAATTGTCCTATGAAACATGCTCCATAATTCATCAGAACTTCTACTCCCAATTGATTTCCAAAAATAAGTTAATTTTGTGACATGTATACTTATATAATAACAACTGTTCTGTATTGTAACAAAGTTCATTTATATATTCCAATCAATTATCAATGACAGTTTTTGAAGCTAATAAACATATCTGGAGAATATTCATTGGGGCCAGTGCTGTGGCGCAGCAGGTTAAACCCTGGCCTGAAGGGCCAGCATCACATATGGGCACCAGTTCTAGTCCCAGCTGCGCCTATTCTGATGCAGCTCTCTGCTATGGCCTGAAAAGCAGTAGAAGATGACCCAAGTCCTTGGGCCCCTGCACCCACGTAGGTTCCCCGAGCTCCTGGCTCCTGGCTTCAGATCGGCACATCTCCAGTTGTTGTGGCCATCTGGGGAGTGAACCAGCGGATGGAAGACCTCTCTCTCTGTCTCTACCTCTCTCTGTAATTCTTTCAAATAAATAAAATAAATTAAAAAAAGAGAATATTTACTTTCTAATTTAGCATATAACTGCTTAATTTTTCATTATGTGCAGATACAATAAAGCAGTCTTGATATTGCATTGGTTTGAGATATTTATGATGATATTACATTACTAATAAATCAACGAACATATACAGAATTATCTGTTTCACACATTAGATTATATTCCATATATCAAAATTATTGAGGTATTTAGTTATTATTTCAGAGAATGAAATTAAGACTAAGGAAATATAAAGATGTTGCCTAATATTCACTATCTGTTACGAGTTGGAGCAAGATTTGATGTTTCCAATTCAGTGTTTATTTTGTACTTAGTTTGATCATACTTTCTACTAAACCATCCAAAAATTTATTAAAGATATAGCTATATTTATCTGTCATTACTAAAAAACCTGGGTTTTTTGTCAGGCATGTTATAAGCAAAATGTGACATCAATATCAAGATAAACAATGATGCATAGGAAACTAAAAAGAGCAAATTTGTCTGCATACACTATAATCTTCCAAGGTGATTCATTTCCTGATTTTCTTTTTACCTCAAGTATAACAGTAATGACAATTTTTCTATAGTACCCTGAGGGACTTACAAGTTATTCTCAATGTCAATGTTTTACTTCCCACATAGTCCCATTCTTTTAGAAATAAAATTAGAGAAGGCAGAAGAAGGTGACTCAGAGATACTCAAATTTGTGCTATGTGAAAATTTATTCTCATACCCTTCTCCTGCCTTTCTTGCCAAGATTCTGGACTTTCATGTACTTTTTGCTGACTCTTTGGAATTTATATTCTTTTCTCCTACTCTTTCTCAGATAGAACTTGGATGGATGTCTATTTCCACCAGTAAATCAGTGCTCTATGCGCAGAGAACATTTGTTCCACTAAATATTTCTCCTTGATTCCTGAGAAAAGTAAGAGCCAAGAACTAGTTAAGCTTATGAAATGACATGATGTTAATGCCACTGGGATGTTTATGTTGATTGGAAAATGTGGGAGACTAATGTTTGCTAGTGAATCAGTGAGAGAAATAAGTTTGATATAAGCTTTATTGTTACAAAACTGTTACCAACTTTCAAGTTGCTGGTAGAATAAAGGCAAGTATAACCTACATAGCCTCACATTTTCTAGTGTTATGAGTTTTCTCATTATGATTTATGGAAAATAGAATGTGGTCATTTCCTGATCGTAGTGTGAGGGGTATGACAAATATTGTCATTGTCATATTTTCTGGTGAAACAGTGTGGCTTTTGTGCCCTGGCTACATAATGGGACTATCAGAGAGGTTTGCAGATTTGTTTGCCAGGTAAAATGCAAAGAGATTAATCTATGTACTCTAACAGAGGATATTCTTTATTCAGTTGTTGCAGACTGGTAGGCCCTCAGGATCAGTTGCCTCTAGGATGAAGCATAAACGTGGGTTTCAGAGGATAGGGAGAGTTGTGCACCTGCCCTAGTGATTTGGATAAATAACATATGATTCTGGACCATTCTTTTCTTCACGCCCCTTGCTCAGAGTCCTGATGAACATCAATAAAATATTCTCTGAGAATTAATTTTGTAAACGTTATAGTCAATCAACTAATTAAGGTGAGGGAAATAGAAATTTAAAAAAAAGCCAGTGGAGAGGGGACACAGGGGTAGAAAATTATACAAAATAGGAGCTTGGACTTCCATACTATTTGCTTTAGTCTTTTTACAAAAGTAAGATAATGTACTTTTCTTCCCTTGAAAGAAAATTTAGTCTTATTTTGATGTTTACATATAACTATATGAAATAAGCTGGATAGACCCACAAAATTGGGAAAATACTAACACTCAGAGTTTTGCACACTACAATATTTATTTTTGCTTGGGTACCCATAAATATGTCCTGAAATAATGGGTTTTCTGAAAACAATTCCCAAATGTTTTCGTAGGACAGAAACAGCAAAGAAAGAGAAGTGAGATCACATGCATAAATAGGTCAAATTCTGGATTCAACAAAGTACTCCAGATGGAAATTTTGGCCCAGTTACACATGATAGACATGGAGAGAATGAGAGTCACACATGGATTAAGGCACATAGAAACTTGATTGTGTCTCCTAAAAAAGTCGTTCACTGGATAAGCACTAAATTGAATGTTTGTGAATTTCCAGATACCTGTAAGCAGTGTCTTTGGGTAGACTGTGGGCAGTCCAATGGTAAAGATATGTAGGTACTGGATACTAAAAGGAAAAGTAAATTGGGAAACAGTAAATACAAAAATAATAAAAGAAGTTAAGGGACTTTAAAATTCTATTCAAAGGTGACAAAATTTCAAGAACAATAATGATATGAATCATAGGATTAGATTTCTTACTGGAAAAACTATACTGCAGGATGAAGCATTCCTTGCTATCTGTTTTTGGTAATATAAAACAGGATTCTCATGATCCACAATCTGCTCAGTTTCAACAGGTACAATAGAACAAAAAATAGCAGAAGGAGCAAGCAAAATAGAAGGAAAGAGAGAGAGACCTAGAGGGAGAGAGATGTTTTTGTAGCACTTCCTGGGATAACAGAGTCATTATCTTAACCCCTTTTCCTCCTGTATCAATGAAGAAGGGAGATAATGGAGGTAAAAGAATTTGTGATAGCCTAGAAATCTATTAACTTCCATTTCCATTTCCTCTTGGACAATATGGAAAGTATCATTCTACAGATGAGAAAACTGAGGTACACAGAAACTTTATAATTTTTCCAATCACAAATGGTAGTGTTTCCATTTTGACCCAGAATTCCATGTTCAGGGTAGATGATCTTAACCACTCTGTTCTATTGCCTCAGTGAGATGACTAGAAAGTCCAGAGTTAAGGCTGGCGCTGCAGTTCACTTGGCTAATCCTCCGCCTGTGGTGCGGGCACCCCGGGTTCTAGTGCCGGTTGGGGCGCAGGATTCTGTCCCAGTTGCTCCTCTTCCACTCCAGCTCTCTGCTGTGGCCCGAGAGTGCAGTGGAGGATGGCCCACGTGCTTGGGCCCTGCACCTGCAGGGGGGCCCGGAGGAAGCACCTGGCTCCTGGCTTTGGATTGGTGCAGCGTGTCAGCAGCAATGCGCCAGCCGTAGTGACCACTTTGGGGGTAAACCAATGGAAAAAGGAAGACCTTTCTCTCTGTCTCTCTGTCTCTCTCTTTCACTGTCTAACTCTGCCTGTCAAAAAAAAAAAAAAAAAAAAAAAAGAAAAGAAAAGAAAAGAAAAGAAAAGAAAAGAAAGTAGAGTTAAAACAATATTCTGACACAGATATCTAGTCTTGCAGTTAAGATGTCATTAGTAAGGATGCCTGTGTCTGGCACTTGATACTTGCGTTCAATTCTTGTCTCCAAACCTGGACTAAAGCTTCCTGTCAGTGAAGGCCCTGGAAGGCAGTGGTGATGACCCAAAGAACTGGGGACCTGTCACCTGTATTAGAGACCAGGATAGTATTCCTATCGAC